>NC_053435.1:100858379-101168973 GCF_007990345.1 Gossypium hirsutum | reverse complement strand
AAGAAGAGGACTGGATGGAAAAGGAATAAATCCTAGTAATGATTGTCTTTTTATTATCTAGTCTAAGAATAATGGGTTTTGTTTAACTAATAATTATCTAAACTAAAACTCACAGAGAAAAGAATTGGGGAATTGCTTTTGGAAAAATCGATTGATTTAAGACAATACCTAAGGAAAAATCCACCTAGACTTTACTTGTTATTCTGGCTCCGAATCGGATGATTTATTCATTCAACTTGTTCCGTAGAGATCCCTATGTTATGTTATTATCCCTGTTCAAGACTAATAACGTCTAATCCCTAGATTGAATAACTGAGACTTTTCTCTAATTAACACTCTATGGTTGCATTAACTCAATCTATGGATCCCCTTATTAGGTTTCACCCTAATCCGACAAAATCTTATCACCTTATGTCTAGGCGTGCAGTCAACTCCGCTTAATTAACAAGATTCGTCTTAGGTTTCATTCTCCTTAGGTATTTAGGGTTTTTAGTTCATAACTAAATAAGAAAGCATCTCAGAAGAATAAAAATACAAAAATTAAAAAAAAAACCTAAAACTCTTGAAGGGAAATTAAGGAGAGATCTTCAGTCTTGATGATGAATCTGGCTTCTGAGATGGTCCAATCGGCTTCCTTGGAGTAATTCCTTACTTCCCCTTCTCCATCTCCCTTTTCTTCATTCTCTAGTGTGTATTTATAAGCTTTGGAATGCCTAAAAACCCTCAAAATTGGCCTTTCTTGAATTGGACTCAACTTGGGCTCGGCAGGGACACGCCCGTGGCACACGCCCATGTTTGATTACTTTAGGCCGTGTTTGAGTCTGCCAAATTGACACGGCCGTGTGGTCTGCCCGTGTGAGGAGGTCCAGGCTGTGTTGATTTCGTACTTTGGCCCATTTTCTCCATTTTTGGCCCGTTTCTCGTTCCTTTCGCTCTTCTATGCTCTCCTAAGTATAAAACATGAAATTAAAGCATTAGGAGCATCGAATTCACCAATTCTAATGAGAAATCATCCATAAAATGTATTAAACATGGGGTATGGTTATCAATCATCCTCATGCTAAGTATGCTCGAGATACCTTGTGGAAACATTTGGCCAATGAGGGTCAAGGATGATTCTTGGGCCGCAGTGTCGAGGAGCTCGAAGTGTCAAGCCAATCGCGTCACATAGGGGCCAATGGAGATGACCCCCTTCCCATGCCGCTCCGTCTGGTGTTGAATCGCGAGGGTGACGAAATAGGGAAGGTCGATGACGTACCCGTGCAACATACATCATAAAAAGTAAGCGTCGTGAGTGTTGATGACGCCAGTGCTCTCTCACCTTCCTGTAATCGTGTGAGCCAAAATGGCGTGTAGGTACCTCATGGAAGGTGGGAGAACTGATGCCTTGTAGCGGCTAGGATTGTAGGAGGCCGCGCCAGGGGCCAAAGTGTGCCAGCACTTCGAGGGGGAGAAGTGTATGTGGCGAGTGAGAGCATGTAGTTCATTTCCTCCTTGAACTCCTTCATGTATAAGCCCAGTGCAGCACCAAACTCTAGGACGCTTAGCTGGCGGATTAATCCGCCTAGGCAAAATTGGACCGTGCCGGGATCATCGTAATTCGTCATTACGGTCAGCAGATGAAACGTTGAGCATAGTTCCACCGTAAGCTCGAGGTATGTTGGCTCGATGATCCCAAAGAACAGCTCTTAAGGGTCGGTGGTTAGGAGGGCCCGAATCGGATTAGCCAATTGAACTTGTTCTACGGCAGCCCAATCGATGCAGCGGCCCACAATTAAAGGTCGGGCCCGAAGTATTTGGAAAAGTTCTTCTTGTGGCCCACGGGGAAACTGTAGGAGAGGATGACAAATTTTAGCGGTTGGACCCGCAGAAGAGGACGCTCCCTTCCTCTTTTTTGAAGCTGGTACGGCGGTACGGCGGTCTTCTTTCCTCTTGAAGATGACATGGTACCTGCAATCTAAACTATTAATTCATCTTGAGGAATGATCAAAGTAAAATGAAGAAAAATAACAATCATAATTTCAACAACTACTAAGACTAACAAGTTAATCAAGTAATCAATTGTATGGTGTAAAAAATGGCAACGAATTTCATGGAATGCAACATGTGTGACGGATGAAAAATGTTAACACTAAAGGCATGAGTATGTCTATTGTTCTAATCATGAATATCTACTTCTAACTAATCAAATAAAGTAGAGAAATCATATAAAGAGTAAGAATTTGCACATGCAAAAGATAATAGCTTGTTCTATGAATAAAGTGTGAGTGATAGAAAGATGAAAATAATCATGACAAATGCATAGTTCTATGATAACAACATGAAGAATGAGTGCAATTAGAGGGAAAAAAGTAAACAAACGCTAGAAAAGGGTGAATGAGCGGGCAAAAATAGAGTTGGATGCGGCGCACGGGCGTGGCGGAGAGGTAGTGTAGACTTGCAACGGCTAGGGTTAGGGTTTTTGGGTGGGGAAGACAATGAATAGTGCAGGGTTTTTATAGATTTTTGGGGCACACGGCCAGGTAACACGCTCGTGTTCCCCAATTTCAACCCGTGTGATTCGCGAATTTTGAATTTGGGTAGCTCACATGCCCGTGTCTTTCGAGGGTGTCGACCAAGGCTTTCATGATTCACACGGCCTGGCCATTGACCCACATGGCCGTGTGCAATTTAACGGATCGAACACGGCCTGGCAATCATGTCACATGACCGTGGCACATGGGCGTGTCCCTGTCAAGCCCAAGTTAAGTCCAATTCAGAAAATGCCACTTTTGAGGGCTTCTAGGCATTCCAAAGCCTATAAATACACCCTAGAAGAGGAGAAAAGGGGAGATGGAGAAGGGGGGGTAAGGAATTACCCCAAGAAAGCCGATTGATCCATCTCAGAAGCCGGATTTATCATCAAGACTGAAGATCTCTCCTCAATTTCCCTTCAGGAGTTTTGAGTTTTCTTTATGTTTTGTATTCTTTATTCTTCGAAGATGTTTTCTTATTTAGTTATGAACTAAATCCCCTAAATACCTAAGGTGAATGAAACCTAAGACGAATCTTGTTATTATTTTCTGAATCGTATGATAAATATTTAACTTGTTCTTAATTCTTGTTTTGATATCTCAGGATACTGATTCAAGACATGCTCTTATTCATAGGAGGAATAGACCCTGTCTAAGAGTACTTTTGTCATAATTAGGCGGAGTTGATTGTGCGCCTAGAAATAGGGTGACAAGATTTTTCTGGATTAGGGTGAAACCTAATACGGGGATCCATAGATCGAGTTAATGCAACCCTAGAGTGTTAATTAGAGAAAAGTGTCAGCTATTCAATCTAGGGATTAGACGTTATTAGTGTTGAATAGGGATAATAACATAACTTAGGGATCTCTACGGAACAAGTTGAATGAATAAATCGTCCCGTTCGAAGCCAGAATAACAAGTAAAGTCTAGATGGATTTTTCCTTAGATATTGTCTTAAGTCAATCGATTTTCCCAAAAGCAATTCCCTAATTCTCTTCTCTATGCGTTCTTAGTTTAGATAATTAGTCAATTAAAACAAAACTCCATTATTCTTAGGCTAGATGTAACACCCCTAGCCCGAATTCGATCGCCAGTTTTAGGCTAAGAGGTATTACCGAGCTAAACATTTAATTTTTCATTCACATTACCAATCAACAAAAAACAGAAATCGAGCTGAATATATATCGATTTATAAGTTAAAATGCCATTTTCATATGGCCAAAATATTTACAATACAAAATATAACTATCACCAGCCTAACCTATACATGCCATATCGAGCCCAAAATATAACTGTACCAAAAAGATCGATAGTATGATGAACTGCTGATGATCCCCGAGTCGGTGGCCAAAATCAACAATCTATAAAACAAAGAAATAAGGAACAGAGTAAGCTTTCGAGGCTTAGTAAGTTTTAAGTAGTTCAAATAATTAAAACTTGTCATTTAAAACGAACATTAAGTATCACAAAACTCGTATTCTAATTGTAAATCACTTGGTCGAATATATATACAAGTACACTAGTTATAAAGCCTATTGGCCGAATATATATATGAATACACAAGAAATTTCCATCACATATTTCACTATACTATGTGGCTCATACGATTACTTTAAGTCACATACTTTCATATAATGACATACATTGACCAAATAGGTCATTCTCTTATTTTTAAATACCATATTCATCAACACGTATATATATCGTTATTTGATACTAATAATTCACTTTAAAAAAAATCATTTCACATATGAGTACATAATACGTACCTTAACATGTTAAATATATAGTACTTACTCGACGGGAATTTTCTGTGGATATTCAATGCCGTAATCTTACTTAATTTACTGGCATCAATCCTGTCAAGTTTTAGAACTTGAAAAAAATGTCTAGCACCAGCCTGTGGGAATTTAAACCCGGTATAATACCAGCTCGTAGCCTGCGGGTCTCTAGCCCGGATAACATTCCAGCACGAAGCCTGCGGGTCTTTAAGCCCAGATAAAATTCCAGCACAAAGCCTGCGGGTTTTTAAGCCCGGATAACATTCCAGCACGAAGCCTGCGGGTCTTTAAGCCCGGATAATACCTCAAGTATCATGCATATTTAATCATATATTAACACATCTCATTGAACATGTCACATGAGTAGTCATTTGCTACATTCAGATATAAGCTCTATATGAACACCATCATTTACATTTCGATTCAAAAGTCATTCATAAATATCACATATCCATTTCACCATTTAAACTTAACCCATAGTGACCATGCGACTATAAGTCATATACATAAATTATTTATCACACAACTTAATCTAATGAGAACCAAAAGGTCACAATTCATCTAATATATACATATCAAGGCATCATTAATTATATACTAAAGGTGACTACTCAAAGCGTACCTCGAATATTTTGAACAGTTGTGGATAGGCTACTCGATTGCTTTCTCCTTTCCCCTATCTGATTTAGTTCCTCTTTGCTCTTGAGCTTAATTTAAACAAATGAATTTGTTTAATTACTTATCAATTAAGCAATTTAATTTAATACATGTATATCATATATTTAAGGTACAAATGACCTTACTAACTAGCTATTTAAACATCATACATATGTCCTACTCATGCACAATCGAACATATTACTAGGCTACAATCAACAATCACATTTATTCCCAATTAATAAACTAAAATTATCAAGGAAAATTTTACTAACTTATTACCTTGCATATTCGAATTTTATAAACTAATTTGCATAGAATTTCATGTATTTTATCATGGAGTAAGTGCCGAATTACAATTTGTAATAAAATCAAAATATATCTCTTATCATAATTCCATATACATCATTTCATTTTACATAATAACATATATCATCCAAGATCGACACAAAAGTCAGATGCATCACTCAAAATGCCAAAGTCCAACAAAGTCTACAATTATTCATTACTACAATTATAGCCTTATCATAGAAATGAACCAACAATGACCTAATATACATTCTTGCCAAACCAATATTAAGGCACCAACCTAACATTTTAGTCCCTTTTTATTAATGAACCACATTAGCTAATCATTCCAATGTAAGATACAATCACATACATTGTTTATACATTCATTTCAATTGACTTCATTCATCAAGACATCCAATACAAAATGCAAAACATCTAAACATTTTTACCAAATTTGCTAGCACCTAAAGTCTTTAGCCGAATGTTACTAACTCAAGCCACCATATTATTATTCCTTAAGTCACACCCAAAAAAACACATTCGGCACCTCTCATCCACAATTTTACCAATCTTCAAAATCACTTATAAGCTCATTTATATAACATATAAAGCATTAAACAAATTTTCATCAAGAATCTAGCATGACCGATTACCCAATTTTCTCCCTAAATCCAAATTCAGCATATCCTATAAACCAAATACTAACCTCAACTTTTAAGCTAAAATAACAAGCAACTTAACACATCCAACATAACTATCCATGCTAATGACATCAAAGCATCTACCAAAAATTTCAAGCTTCTTGGCCGAATTTCAAACCTCCTAATAGCCTAAATTTAAACCATGGAATAGGAAGAATTCAAACTAATCATCTCAATTATGCATAAATTTTCAAGAATGACATAGTACATACCTCATTCTAGCCATCATCTAAGCTGAAAATTAAACAAGAATCTTTTCTTCTTCCTTACTTCAAGTTACGGCAATGGAGGAGCAAAGATGAACCAACTTTGGTTTCTCCTCCCACTAACCCAATATTATTATTCTTTATTCTTTAATTCATTTTGTAAATAAAAATGTTATTATAAAAATTCATATAATATATATTAATCATATCATGGCCGGCCACTATCCAAAAATGAGTAATTGACATGCAAGTCTACCTTTTTGACATCATGCATTAATAGATCACCTTAAAATTTACCTATCACATTTCACAAATGTCTCACATAAGTTCTCTTTTCTTTTTTTTTTTAAATTTCACATACAAATGACAAAATCAAAGCATGAGACTTTCACAAATGCATTTACACATATAATAAGCATAGAATATAACGATTAATTATTTTTATAACTCGGTTTTGTGGCCCCGAAACCACTTTTCGACTAGGGTCAAATTAGGGCTGTCACAACTCTCCCCCACATAAGGAATTTTCGTCCCCGAAAATCTTACCAGTGAATAAGTTAGGGTATCGATCTTTCATAGAGTCTTCAGGTTCCCATGTAGCTTCTTCAACCCCATGCTTAAGCCACAGTACCTTCACTAATGAGATTTTCTTATTTCGTAGTTCTTTTACTTCACGAGCCAAAATATGAACCGGTTCTTCTTCATAGCTCAAATCAGATTGAATCTGAACCTCAGATGGATTAATTATATGCGATGGATCCGATCTATAACGTCGAAGCATCGAAACATGAAAAACGTTGTGAATCTTTTCAAGCTCAGGGGGTAAAATCAATCTGTATGCGACCGGCCCAACTCGTTTGGATATTTCATACGGCCCGATGAACCTCGGACTCATTTTGCCCTTACGGCCAAATCTGAGCACCTTTTTCCAAGGTGAAACTTTAAGAAACACTTTGTCTCCGACCTGATATTCAATGTCTTTTTGTTTTAAATCCACATACGACTTCTGACGATCTGAAGCTACTTTCAGACTTTCACAGATCACTTTTACTTTCTGCTCAGCATCTTTAATCAAATCAACCCCGAAGATTTTACTTTCACTAAGCTCGACCCAAAACAACGGTGTACGGCATTTACGACCGTACAAAGCCTCGTAAGGTGCCATCTTAATGCTTGATTGAAAACTATTGTTGTAAGCGAATTCAATCAAAGGCAAATACCGTTCCCATGAACCACTAAACTCAAGGATGCAACATCTCAACATATCCTCGAGTATCTAAATGATCCGCTCGGATTGACCATTAGTTTGGGGATGAAAAGCGGTGCTAAAATGCAACTTGGTACCTAATGCTTCTTGCAATTTCTTCCAGAATCGCGATGTGAATCTCGGATCTCTATCCGACACAATAGAAATAGGTACCCCGTGTAACCTCACAATCTGAGAAACATACAACTCGGCTAGCTTGTCAAGTGAATAATCCGTACGTACGGGAATAAAATGAGCCGATTTTGTCAATCTATCAATAACAACCCAGATCGCATCTTTCTTGCTTGACGATAATGGAAACCCGAATACAAAATCCATCATGACTCGAATCCATTTCCATTCGGGTATCATGATCGGCTGAAGTAATCCTAAAGGCACTTGATGTTCTGCTTTCACTTGTTGACATACCAAACACTTCGAAACAAAGTCAGAAATGTCTCGTTTCATACCAGGCCACCAAAACTGACGTTTCAGATCGTTGTACATTTTCGTGCTACCAAGATGGACCGACATTCGGCTATTATGAGCTTTGTTCAAAATCATCGAAATAAGTTCTGAATTTCTTGGAACACACAATCAAATTCTGAACCTCAAACAATCATTGTCGTCAATTTGAAACTCTGAATCCACATTCGAAACACATTCAGCTCGTTTAGCAACCAATTCATCATTGACTTTCTGAGTTTCACATATTTGATGAATCAATAACGGTTTGGCTTTTAATTTTGCTACTAACACATTATCAGATGAGACGGACAAGTGTTCATTCATCGCTCACAAAGCAAACAGTGACTTGCGACTTAAAGCACCGGCAACTACGTTAGCCTTTCCCGAGTGATAGTCAATGACGAGCTCATAATCTTTCAACAATTCAAGCCAACGTCTTTGTCGCAGATTCAAATCTCTTTGAGTCATCAAATATTTGAGGCTTTTATGATCTGAATATACATGACATCTCTCTCCAAACAAGTAATGTTGCCATATTTTCAAAACAAATACGATGGCAGCTAATTCGAGATCATGGGTCAGATAGTTTTTCTCATGCGGCTTTAATTGCCTCGACGCGTAAGCTGCAACTCAACCCTCTTGCATCAATACACAACCCAGCCCATGTAAGGATGCATCACTATAAATGACAAACTCTTTACCGGATTCGGGCTGCACTAATTCTGGAGCTTCAGTCAAATAAGTTTTCAGTTGGTCGAAATTTTTCTGGCACTTTTCTAACCATTCGAACTTAATATCTTTCTGAAGTAGCTTTGTCATTGGTGTGGCTATCATCGAGAAACCCTTTACAAACCGTCTATAGTAACCGGCAAGTCCCAAAAAGCTCTGAACTTCAGTAACATTTCTCGGAGGCTTCCAATCAAGTATAGTTGAAATTTTGCTCAGATCATCTCGAATACCCGATGCAGATACTACATGTCCCAAAAAGCTAAATTCTCTCAACCAGAACTCACATTTACTAAACTTAGCATATAACTGCTTATCTCGTAAAATCTGCAACACTAATCTCAGGTGCTCGGCATGTTCAGTTTCATCGCGTGAATAAATCAAGATGTTGTCTATAAACACAACTACAAACCGGTCCAAATACTGTCTGAAAATTCGGTTCATCAAATCCATAAATACCGCAGGGGCATTAGTGAGCCCAAACGGCATCACTAAAAACTCGTAGTGACCGTATCTCGTTCTAAAAGTAGTTTTAGGTATATTTGAGTCTCGAACTTGTAACTGATAATAACCCGATCTCAAATCTATCTTTGAAAACACTGATGCTCCCTTCAGTTGATCAAACAAATCATCAATACGTGGTAACGTATATTTGTTATTTATTTTCACTTTATTTAATTGACGATAGTCGATGCACATTCTCATAGTTCCGTCTTTCTTTTTCACAAACAATACTGGTGCACCCCAAAGTGAGAAACTCGGTTGAGTGAAACCTCTATCCGTCAACTCTTGCAACTGAGTTTTCAATTCCTTCAATTCCGTTGGTGCCATACGGTACGGAGCTATCGAAATTGGTGTAGTCCCAGGTACAAGTTCAATGCCAAACTCTACCTCTCGAACAGGTGGTAACCCCGGTAATTTCTCGGGAAAAACATTCAGATACTCACAAACCACTGGTACTGATTCAAGCTTCTTTTCTGATTCTTTACTATCAAGTACGTACGCAAGATATGCTTCACACCCCTTTTTTACATATTTCTGAGCCAACATCGAGGATATTACTGCTGGTAACCTGTTCAAATCAGTAGACTCAACTCGAATTATCTCATCATTTGCACATCTCAAATCAATAGTCTTTCTTTTGCAATTCACAATTGCATCATGAACGGTCAACCAATTTATACCAAGAATAACATCAAATTCATCAAACGGTGAAAGCATCAAATCGGCCGGAAAATAGGAACCTCGGATTATCAGGGGACATTTCCTGCACACTTTGTCGACTAGCACATATCGACCCAAGGGATTCGACACTCGGATCACGAACTCAGTAGACTCAATAGGTAGAGTCTTACTGGATGCTAAAGTCCCACATACATATGAATGAGTAGAACCAGGGTCAATCAATGCAATCACATCAGTATCAAAGAGAGTGAAAGTACCGGTAATAACATCAGGAGAAGAAGCATCCTCGCGTGCACGTATAGCATAAGCTCTAGCAGGGGCACGAGCCTCGGATCTGGTCATAGCATCTCTAGACCCTCTCTGACCGCCACTAGCATTCCCTGTATTCCTAGGTGGTCCACCTCGAGCTGTAGCAGTACTCGATTTCCCACTCTGATTTACATTTTGCTCTGACAATCTCGGGCAGTCTTTGATGAAGTGGTCGGATGATCCGCATCTATAACAGGAGCGATCATGAAATCTACAACTCCCTGAATGCCATTTTCCACAAAACTTGCACTTGGTCCTATCCCGACGATCATTTCCAATACTGGCAACTGAAGTGGCTCGCGTACTCATAGGAGATCGATCACGGTCTCGTCTGGAAAAGCCCGAAGTGTTCTTAGATCGGGCCGAATCATCTCGAAATTTCTTCGATGATTGCTGAAAAGGCTTTCCCGAAGATCTCTTACGAAACTCTCCAGCTCCAACCTCAGCTTTCTTTTTTTCTTTACTAAGCTCCTCGGTTTGCAAGCTCGCTCAACGAGTACTACGAACTCTCTGATTTCAAGAATGCCAACAAACATTTTAATATCTTCATTTAGCCCATCCTTGAAGCGTTTACACATAATAGCCTCAGACGATACACATTCCCGAGCATATCTACTAAGTCTGACGAACTTTTGTTCATAATCGGTAACTGACATGGAACCCTGTTTAAGTTCAAGAAATTCTCTCCGTTTCTGATCGATGAACCTCTGACTGATATATTTTTTTCGGAATTCAGTTTGGAAGAACTCCCAAGTCACCCGCTCTCTGGGTACAACAGAAACCAATGTATTCCACCAATAATAAGCAGAATCACGTAGCAAAGATATAGCACATTTCAGGCATTCATCAGGTGTGCAAGATAGTTCATCAAGTACTCGAATAGTGTTGTCCAACCAAAATTCAGCTTGCTCGGCATCATCACTGCCTATAGCTTTAAATTCAGTAGCCCCGTGCTTTCGAATTCTGTCAACCGAGGGCTTATTCAACCTCATCTGATCAATTACCGGAGGTATCCTGGGTACAGGGGGCGTATTTATCGGAAGTGGGGGTTGTGGAGCAGCCGCATTAGTTCGAATGTATTGGTTGAACCAATCATTCATCATACTATAAAAAGCCTGTCTGGCCTCATCGTTCTGATTGCTTGCAATAGGTTGAGAGTCCATCGGCGCTGTCCCATGCGCGGGAGTAGGCGCGACACTCTCTACGTCATCAGCTACCGCTCGATTGGGATCGGGATCCATTACTAAACGAAAACAAATTTTTAACTGTCAGAATTCATCATACTATTGTATTAATACTATATGGCATGTATAGCTAGACTCAAACACTCTACGTTAGTCCTAGAATCGACTAAACCGTAGCTCTGATACCAATAAAATGTAACACCCCTAGCTCGAATTCGATCGCCGGTTTTAGGCTAAGAGGTATTACCGAGCTAAACATTTAATTTTTCATTCACATTACCAATCAACAAAAAAACAGAAATCGAGCTGAATATATATCGATTTATAAGTTAAAATGCCATTTTCATATGGCCAAAATATTTACAATACAAAATATAACTATCACCAGCCTAACCTATACATGCCATATCAAGGCCAAAATATAACTGTACCAAAAAGATCGATAGTATGATGAACTGCTGATGATCCCGAGTCGGTGGCCAAAATCAACAATCTATAAAACAAAGAAATAAGGAACAGAGTAAGCTTTCGAGGCTTAGTAAGTTTTCAGTATTTCAAATAATTAAAACTTGTCATTTTGTAATGGCATAAATTCAATGTTATCGGAACAGTGGTTTCGTAACCACAAATCCGATTTAAAGAGAAATTTATTTCAATATTTTTGCTTGAAAATTTATATGATAGGAAAATCGTATGAAAATATTGATAGGAAAATTTTATCAATTTAGTGATTAGTTAGAAAAAGAAATTATTGAAGAAATTGGGTAAAATAAGGTATCGGGACCTCTATCTCGTAAAACCGAGTCAAAAATAATTTTATAAATATTTATGAAATGTTATTAATGTGGTATTAAAATTTCGTTAGGAAATTTTAATGTTTGGGTAGTCAATTAAATGAAAAGGACTGAATTGTAATAGGTGTAAAAGTTGCTAGAGTGATTAAATAGCTTATTAGTCTAATGAGAAAGGATATAAAAGGCAACTAGACCCAAAAGTTATTTGGGCTGGACGTCAAGGGTATGAAATCAACAGAAAAATTGATAAATTAAGGGTAAAATTGGAATTTTGCAAAATTAACTAAATAAAACTAGGACTAAATAGGAAATATCTAGATTTCTCTTCATTTCTCTTCAATTCCAGCAGCTAAAAACGCAATAGGAGGGTTCTCTAAGCTGGTATTTCATAATTTTTGCACCAAAAGATTCAAATACGAAGCTAGATCGAGGAAAGGAAAAAGTTCGGGATTAATAGATTTTTACTGTTTACAAACAAGTATCAAGGTAAGTTCATGTAACTTGAATTATATTCTTAAATGCTTGAAATGCATGTTTTTGATATGAATATGATTTGAATGTTCATTATACGGAAATTTATGAAACATTGATATATTTGATAAAATGGGAAGAAATCCCGTTTGAATGAAAGGAAAATTCGATGGATCTCTGAAAAGGAATTGACGGTAAAAGGATCTAGCCCGGACGGGTGATCCTATCCTGATATAGCCCTCCCGAAGAATATGTGTAAAATGTATTTAGCCCGGACGGGTAATCCGAATTAGGGTCTGAATTTAGCCTGGACTGATAATTTAGATCCAAGCTCATTAGAGTAATTTTCGTTGCAGGGGATTTAGCCTGGACTGGTAATCCCGACAATACTCTATGAGTTTATATTGCAGGGGATTTAGCCTGGACTGGTAATCCCGCTGCAAGGTTGAGGTTCGCGGGAGTGTGCTCTCTGAAATGGAAATGTGCGCACATGAATATGAATTGATAGACCCGGAATTGTACACTAAAAGTGTACCTCTGAAAAATCCATCGAAAATTCCAAGAAATTCAACGGTATAAATATGAAAAATAATAAGGGAATGAAAATCATGGTATTGATGAGTACATCAATCATGGTATATATATATTATTGGTACATGGAAATTATTGTACTAACTTGAATGTTGAGTTTGTGCATGTTAGGGTAATAATGCATTGAATGGATATATGAATGTTTATTATATTGTATTGACAATATTAGGTAAGTATAATTCTTGTTACATGAGCTTACTAAGCACAAAGTGCTTACCCCGTTTCCTTTTTCCTTGTTTTGTAGTGTTAAGAGCTCGGAGGTCGGATTTGGTCGGAGGCACATCACACTGTCAACCTCAGGATTTCGGTATATAAAGAAACTTTATTTGGAAATAAATGGCATGTATAAGCTAACAAAGTAAATGTTAACGTGAAATGAATGTAAAGTTAGCCATTAGTATGGTTAACAAACCTGGTTATAGATATGTGATGACGTTATCTTATATAAATGCATGAATCTATCATGAAAATATGTTGAATTGATTTGGTTGATGTAGATTGGTCTCGATTTAATATTACAGGGAAGGTTAGATATTTATAAAAGGGCTATATTGAATATAAAAAAAAATTAATTCGTAAACTCCGGTAATGCCTCGTACCCTATTCCGGCAATGAATACGGGTAGGGGTATTACACATTTAAAACGAACATTAAGTATCACAAAACTCGTATTCTAATTGTAAATCACTTGGTCGAATATATATACGAGTACACTAGTTATAAAGCCTATTGGCCGAATATATATATGAATACACAAGAAATTTCCATCACATATTTCATTATACTATATGGCTCATACGATTACTTGGTTACGACTTTTCTCGTTGAATTCGAATAGTCAAGCACCCTTCTAAGTGATTTTGAGTTTTCAAAATTTAAACAATTATTTCGAGATTTCAAAACATAGTGTCCTAACTTACTGGATATGGCGTTTTGTTGTTTCGAGATAGAAATTTTCGAAAGACGAGCTTAGTTTCGAAGGTTCTAAAATGTTGCGTCCTAACTTACTGGATGTGATATTTTGACTCGTTTGAAATAAGTGAGCCTTAATTTTCAAAATTAAGACATTCTAATTAAAAGAGGTTTGCATCTTAAAACTTTCAAATTTCCGACATTAAAGACACTTGATAATCAATTAGATACCAATTTTTGGGCGTTACGAGGGTGCTAAGCCTTCCTCGTACGTAACCGACTCCTGAATCCATTTTTTCGACTTTCGTAGACCAAAATTAATGTTTTAAAACAAAACATTTTATAAGGTGATCCAATCACACCTAAAAAGATTGGTGGCGACTCCCGTTTTCGTTTTTCTTAAAGTCGATTCCCATTTTCCAAAACTCGATTTAAAAATGGTTTCGACAGCTTGGCGACTCCACTGGGGACTAATAAGAGAGTCCAGCTGTGTAATTGATTATCTCTTGTCTTAATGTCGGAAATTAAAAATTTTAAAATTTAATCCTCTTTGCATTACATGTGTTTGTATTATTACATGTGTTGCTATATTCTGATACGCATGGCATTTGCATGACCGTTGTGGTCACACCCTTAAGTGGGAGTGAGTAGCTACGCCTTCGTGAGGTTTTCGGCTCCGTGCAGGATAGTGGATCACTTTCGGGATACATCCGTACCTATGGTTTCGTGAGATTTTCATCTCTGTGTAGCCATAGGGAAATGTATTCCCCTGAACTGAACTCGATTCAAATGAACCTATAATGAGTGAGGATCGAGGAATCTGCTGTTTCGGGTACCTCAAACTTTAGAAACAAACAACATATAGAAAAACAGTAAGAGCTTAATATAGATAGAATTATACTCAGGTTATCTTTGTGTTTATTAATATCATATGATACTGACTGTTTTCTTTCTTTTGTGCATGTCATTTTGCATTTAAAAGGTATCGACTCATGGTCAGTTTCTAAGTTAGAAAGTTTTATTATGGAGAACGGACTTCTTGATAGAATGGAGGGCAACGTTAACATCCATAAATGGTCAAAGGAGACACTGAAGGATACACATCAAAATTATGGGGTTACACTCGCATCAGCATGGCGCAAAATAATCTCCAAGAGTTAAAGGAAATATGGGATCAATGGAGTAATGAAGCCAAGCGGTTGTTCTACAATAACTAGGGGGACTTGTAGTATTTAATTAACAGGAGGATAGATGAGCAATTCAAAGTGAGTATGGGAGTATTGATGGACACTTCTACCATTATAGCATTTCTCTTTCATATGAAGACGGTTGCCATGTAGATGGTAAGGGTATTGGAAGGAAAGTGATTGATAGAGTGCATGAGACCTACAAAAATGAGTTGGATGGAAAGAATTTTGCCTATGATGGTACAAAACTCGTTTACTATAAGACCGCTACCAAACAACAAGCTTGAGTTTACTGTTGTACTTATCAGAAATAATGGAAATGCAAGCCCCGATGGCCTAGATAGCTCAAGTAAGCGTGAAAGAAAGCGATTAAAGAAGACCGTATCATACAAAGACATTTAGAGATTAGCTATGGTGCGAAGGTACCGAGGCAAGATGCTTTGCGTGGGTAGAAATCTGAAAGCTCTCAAGAAACATTGAGGATATAGGATATTATTTTAAGGTAGCACACTGTAGAACGGGATACCTACCTGTTCGCTAATCTATCTCAAAATAATCAGAACAACTTCATAGGTATTGGAGGAGTTGCCCTTAGCTGCACGGATTACCCCACAGGTGAGGTCGTAGCTCAAACTCAAGAGGCAGCTGATTATTTACAGACATTGGCTGCACAGGCTGACATATTGAGCACCAATATGAGCTACAGTCTCATCGTGGCCAAGAGTTTGTTTTGTTAAAACTTTAGGTGTAGTAGCCCAAATTTGACTGGGCTGTAAACCAAATAAATAAATAAATAATTGTTTTTAAAAACAGTCCATGTAACAGTCCATTTATATTGGCCCACCAACCAGTAGACCCAAAACCAATTGGCCTAAACCTGATGCCCGGTTACAACTTAGCAGACCCAAACCCGTTACATTACTGGCCCATTTCTAAAATCTTACTCCTAAGACCCATTACAACAGACCCAAATGGACCCAAGACTAAAGTGGCCCAACTGGCCCAAACCGTTACACCGAGGCATGAAACCCTAGGGTATCTGCCTGTCTTTCTCCTCGCTCCGTAAGCAGAAGATTCTAGAAGCCATCCCAACAGACGCGTCGTTCCAGCTACTCTCTAGCAAGGCCACGATCCTAAGGCTCCGAGTCACGCCGAGATCAACGCCACCAGTGGACCATCATCAAGCCTTTGCAACCGCCGGATTTCTTGCAAATACCTACAAGACAAGACAAAGGAGACGAAGCAGAAAAGGAAACACAGCAGATAAATAGAGCAAGAAAAAGGAAACTAAAAAGAATCTCAGCAGATCACGGTCAAAGATACAGTGGACAAAAAATAGAAAGAAATCTCTGATTTCTTTCCCAGAATATGTAAAGGATTAAGGCTATAAAGCCTTCCTTTTCATTTGTAAACCGGGGGGCGGGCGAATACAAATAGATATACAGAGAAAAAGACAGGGAGACAGAGGGAAATTACACATAGATAGAAACAGAGAGAATACACAAAAGAGATAGAGAAACACATCACGAAATAATTGTACACCAATGTAATAGCCCAAAATTGGGTCTAGTTGGAACAGAGGTTTCAGGACCACGAAATCTAAGATAGAAATTATTTTATGATTATTTTGAGGTCTATGATATGATTTCATGATTGTGTGAAACTTTCGTGAAGAAATTCTATTCATAAAGTGCTCAATTTGAAGTCAGGGACTAAATTGAATAAGTTACAAAACTTGTATTCTAGAAGTTTCTAGTATGAAATTGCTTTGACATATTAATTAGGAGGTCTTAAATATAAATTTGACCAATTTCTAAGTGATGGACAAAAATTGGACATGGATGGAATTTTTGAAAGTTTAGTAAGGAAGGGCATTTTGGTCATTTGGTAATTAAAAGAAATAAAAAGGGAAAATAAAGCCAAAATTGACTCATCTTTTTCATGGAGGCCGAAATTAGCATGGGGAAAGCCATGGCTAGGGTTTTCAAGCTTTCCAAGCTCAATAGTAAGTCCGTTCTAACCCTGTTATTCAAGTTCTTTACGTTTTTGGAATACCGGTAATTTGTTTAAGCTTATTCTAGCAATAATTTAAGCTAGGATTCATATTTGGAAAAATACCCATAGGTGAAATGTGTTTATTTTGCTGTTTATGATAGAATATGAGGTTTTAAATTATGTTAGACAACTTGTGCTACTCGGTTTTGAGTGAAAACGAGTAAAAGAGCTTAATCGGTAAAAATACCTAATAGTCATAAGTATATGTTAGAGTGAGAATTTGATGTTTCCATAGAAGGGAAAAGTGATCAGCATGTCATAAAACATAAGAATAATGGATGAAGTTTAATTCCCGAGCCTAGGGGCAAAAGCATAAATATGCAAAAGTTTAGGGGCAAAATTGTAAATTTTCCAAAGTTTGAGTTAAGGACTATTTTGAATAGTACATTAATTAAATAAGTAAAATATGATGTTTTAGATCCCAAAAAATGAGATTTGAACCTAGAATGAGAGAAAAATCGAAAGTTGGGAAAGTTGGTAAAATGGCCGTTTTAGTATCGAGGTAAGTTCATATGTTTAATAAGCATTAATTTATGCATGTTTCAATGTAAAATTGATATATTTATTATAATTTTAACATCCTGATTTTCGGATTTATTTGCAGTTTTCAATATTTTGTAAAGATTTTAAAATTTTGTATTTGGATGTGAAATTAATATTTTGAGTAGGTAAATGGGCTTATAGAAGGCCCATGTGTTGGCCAAAACCCGGTTGAATTTTTGAAATTTTTGGACTTAGGAGTTAGGGGTTCTGGCTAGGTGGCCTTGTATAGAGATATGGGCAAATTGCATCACAAAAAGAGCCTTAGTAAAGTGGCAAGGGTGACGCCACTAGGCTCCTAAAAAGATGGCGTGTGGAGCATTGGGGAAAGCATGGGATCGATTCCCTGTGTTGACAAATAGATGCATTTATTTTTAAGTGCTGGAGGGGTAAGTGTTGGAGTCCAGGTGGATTCTGCTAGAGGAGAGTTTGAATCAGTCTAAACGCTTGGATTAAGGAGTGATAAGGGGAGAGATTTAAGGGATTGGGAGGGAGGCTAGGAGTTGGCCGAATTTTGGGAATTTAAGAGGGAAAATCGGTAGAAGGTTAGGAGGTTAGTATTTCGGCACCTAGGGTATTGAGTGGTGCCGTTCTTTTCTGCTCAGACATCACAAGGTTTTTCTTTTCTCTCTTCTTCCTCTCTAGCCGAAACTACCACTTCCCCTATTCTTCTTTTTCTGTTTTTCTTCTTCAAAACCATTCATCAATTCTGCTGTTCATCGATACTTTTGCCGAATCCATAAAAGCCGAAATCTTGAACACACATTACTGGTACCGATTTCTTCAAAGCCAAACCCTTTAACATTGTGTTTCCATTAATCAATGATTATTCTTTCTAAACTCTAGAGACCTGTCGGCAATTCTACATCCAGGTTATAGTTTCATATTGTCATCTCTTTCTGCACCAAAAGCCGAAATACCATAGCTTTAGGGGTTATAGCCGAAATTTCTTCAACTCCTGGATTCGGGTTTTACTATTGTTTTAAGGATAAATCTGCACTGGATTGAGTGGAAATCGAGAAGGAACAAGCGGTAAGTGCTTATTATCTCAGATCTGGTCCTATTTTTACAAGTTAGGAAAAGCCGAAGTCCCTAAATTATAGGGAGGCTGTCGATTTGGGCCATTGGCTCTCTAAGGTCTTTAACCAATGTTTTCTGTCAATGATTAGTGATTACTTAAGCGTTGGAGAAGGCGTGGTTCCTTGGGGCAATCAGATTCGGAGCTAGCTATCGGTTTTTGCAGAAAGGTAAGGTTTTAAAGGTTTTTTGGGACATGGCTCGGTCTTGGATGAGTAAGTTTTGGGGTTTAGTGATTATGGTTTGTAAATAAGAACTATGCTAATCAATTGTAGGACATCGGAAAAGATCTCAGTAGCAGTCGTCGCGAATCAGGTGTGTACCGAACACCCTTTCTTAGTTCAATTCGGCAAAAGCTGAAATGCCGAAATTTCGGCATTTCATGGGCTTGTGAGTATGCGAATGCTCTCAAGACGTAGAGTAATTGTTAGATCTAGCACCGCAAGGTGGTAAGTAAGTTTGTGTGACGTCTTAACGTACTTCGGAAAAAGAGGGCCTCGATGGGCCAAAACTGGGCCCAATGGGCTTACGGACCAATATGGGTAAGAGATAGGCAAATTAGCCTGTTAGTTAGATGGTGGAACCAAACTGCATAAAACTGTTGAAAATTACTGAAGTAGCTTGTGTAGTTGCTAAGTTACGAAAATTACCCCTAAAGAGTAAAATTACCGATATACCCCTAGGGTTTAAATTGGCTAAATTGCATGATTGATTAATACTGTATTTTACATGATATGCTTTTATTAATATCTGTTGCAAGGGATTGGGGTATTGATGGAGGAAGTATTGAAAGTGGTTCATCCACGTACTGGAGGCTTTGCTTCAACTTACTGATATTTGAGCAGCGTTGCTGCAACTGTGGAGTGTAGGGCTGGGTGGGTTGAGATATTCCCCACATGGAGTGTAGGGCTGGTACGGGCGCAGTGTAGCGGTTGGTGGGTTGAGTAGTCTCCCTAGATGGGTTTGCATGCATTACTACTATTGTTACCTATGTTACTGAACTGGGCCCATAGGCCACACTGTTATGTAAAAAGGGGCTAAGGCCTTGCTACTGTATTCTAAAAAGGGCCTCGGTCCACTGTGTACTGTTATCTGAATAGGGCTTAGGCCCAATGGGCTCGAGCTGATTTGGGCTTTGGATGGGTTTCTGTATGCACTGAGTTTCCCAAACTCACCCCTTCCTCTTCCATCCTTGCAGGTGAGCCTTAGTTGGTGGACTTGGAGCTGGACGGGATTCAGAGTGGCCATGAAGATTGATTGCCGGATTTAATAAGTTTAGCATTTAATTTGGATTATTTTTATTATGCTTAAAGTTGTAATAACGCCGCTCTTTTTAATTAATTTTATTTTGGGGATTATTAAACTCGTTAGCACTAGGGCTCGTTTTATAAAAACTACTTGTTTTTAAAAGATCACGATGACGCGCAAAGTTTCCGCAAAGTAAATGTTTTTCCAAGAAAATAAATATTTTAAGCAGACTTAAACTTGTTTTAATGTTCGTAGACACGTAACCTGCTTAAAGTGTGGCAATGGATGTGTGCATGTCTAGGATTGGATCTGGGAAGAGCTTGGTACTTAAGCGGTCCTATAAGACTCACCTCCTCTTTTCTGGCTTCCTACCTGGTGCACAGCTTCCATTCACTTTAACTTAAAACAAGAACAGATTTTTGCTAAACTCTAAACAAAGAATTTAGATAAACACATATTTTTTGAAACATCTCCATGTGACATACTAAATTCGGCCGTAACGTCTAGGCCGGGTTTGGGGTGTTATAATAATTTCCGAGGTGTTGAAAGTACGTAAGTTGGTATGATAATAATACAACAATAATGCTGTAATTTATATTTGAAAGTTAAATTTAGTGAATTAATTGAATTATGTTAAATTAAACGATTATGGTGCCAAGTTTATGAATTGATTTAAAAATATGTCTATGGTACATGAAGTGCATTGAATTATCATACATAAATGTGATTTCTATGATTATGGATATTATGGTAAATTGTAAGTTCATATGATTTTTATTAAGGCAATGTGTAATTTAATGTTATTGCCTTGATATTAAATGAGATGTAAGTTTATATGTAAGTAATAGATCAATATTACTTGTATTATGATATTTTATAATAATATTGGAAATATGTTTGTGGATAATTACTTGATTGGTGAAATTGTTGGAAAAAAGAGAGAGAAATCCCGGTTGAACCTTCGGAAAGATTGGATGATACAGATAGTATGTAGCTAGGTCACATGTATGGTGCTGAGTGCACATCATGTGTACAAGAGAGCTACAAGACATTATGATGTAGCTAGGTCGCATGGGTGATACTATGTGTACATCATGTAGACAAGAGAGCTATGGGATATATGTAGCTAGGTCGCATGCGTGGTTCCAGGTGAAGGACACCATGTAGACAAGAGAGCTACGAGATAAATTGGCTAGGTCACATGGGTGGTACTGAGTGTTCACCATGTGTACAAGAGAGCCGAACTATATGATGGGTGGAGCTATATGTTGAAACCACCAAGTATCGAGGATTGATCCGAAGTGTTCAACGGGAGACTCTCTATGTATTGCTTTGTGAGTTTTGTGATGAATAAGTGCAGGAACTTGGTTATGTGAATGATGTGTTCATTAAGTGACCAGGATGTGGTAAGGTTATAAACAAGTAAGTTATATATGAGGATGATTTTATGGTGACCTTGTGATCATGGGCCTATACTTGTGATGTATGAAATGTGGTGAAAATGATTTATGATATGTATGTTAAAATGAGGTTAATACAAAGAAAGTGTGAAAGAGTGAATTAGTAATAAAACTGTTTTGGACAGTAGCAGTGATGTGATTTTGAAAAATCACCAAAAATAGTAGAAATTGAATCAGAGACTGAATGGGATATCAAATTAAATATTAATGTGTCTATTTTCATATAAAAGAAACATAGCAAGAAAAGGAGTTCTATATTTTGAGATATTTATGTTTTTGTGAGACTGGTTCAAAATGATTACGTGATCCCCTATTCTGACTTTGGAAAATCACAAAAATTTGGATAAAAATAATTAGAGGCTTAAACTTACATTTTTAAAATCCCTAATGAGTATATTTTCAAGATAAATCAACAAGAACATTATTTGAGTTCTGTATTGTGAGATAATTAATTTTTAGTGAAGAGAGGTCAGAACTGTCAGAATGTGAAACAGGGGAAAGTTTAATGAATAAACTGTACTAATTGGCTAAACAAAAAATTATGAAAATTTTATGGTGGAAAGATATGTGAGTCTAGTTTCAGGAGAAATTTATGGATCTTAATTTGGAGCTCTTTAGCTCAAATTATAAATAAGTAAGTGACTATGACTCGTGTGGACAGTTTGATGTGAGCATTTATTAGTAAATTGTGAAATCGTACTTACAAGAATGCTATATACATTAAGGATGTGGAATGGAGAGGAGGAGGAGAAAAATAAATATATGTGGAATACATGGAAACTATGGTATATGAAATATTGATATAATGAAATAAATGATATGTGTTTATAAGAAAACAGAAAGAGAATGATATGTATCATGACATGTATATATATATATATATGACTAGTCTCAATGTAATGCTTGTTGGGTATGGAGTTGAATTGAAATGTTTCAGGCAAACATGTTATTTTGCGCATCTGAATTATGGTATTTTATAAAGATATGATCTAGTTTTAAATATGAATGCTTGATGATTAAGCTGAAGATATTTGGTAAGATGATAATCTTGGTATAAATGTATAAGTGGTACTATAATAAACAAGGTAAAATGAGTATGAGATACACATGTATTATGACATACAAATGCTATGTTTGTGGTTTAATTGAGAATATTTAATCATTAAATGAATACCATGTTATATGCTTTTGATTTTGTATAAGTGTGTAAGAGATTAAGGTTGACCAAAGCTTGGAAAATAGCCTAGGTATATTCCACACAGGCAGAGACACGACCATGTGTCTCAGCCGTGTATGGAACACGACTTTGGGACACGGGCGTGTGGAGCCTTAAAGCATGAAATTTCCAAGATTTTTGTAAGTTCTCGGTTTAGTCCCGAACCCTTTCTAAGTATGTTTTGGGCTTCGTAGACTCAAATAAGGGACTATGTGTAAGTGAATGAACATTTTGAAAAATATAATGAAATTTTATGGCCCGTATTTTAGTTTAATGTTTGTATGTTTGTTCGGTAACGCCTCGTACCTTATCCCGGCCTCAGGTACGGGTAAGGGGTGTTACAACCAAACCTTTGCAATAATATATCAGAAATATTTCGCGAGAAACGAAGGTGATCGATTGTTCTTACTCTACTTTTTATTCTCTTTTACTTTATTGTAAATAACCTGCATATAATACATCAAAATAGAGGAAAGAAATATACCTTCTAGATTGTCTGAGAAAAACAAAGTGTTTCAAATCCCGACTGCCGTGTATGACGGAGTCGACGACGGCGCGTGAGGATGGGCACGGAGGCCCGATGAACGGAGCAGACCGACCTATGGCCGAAGCTTAGAGGGCTGGGGATTTTCAGAGGGTTTCTTTTAGTTTTTTTTTAAATGATTTTTTGGTTAGATTTTGACTTATATAGCCTATGAGGAACGGCGCCGTTTAGGCTTAAGTCAATAAGCCTAAAACGGTGTCATTTTAAAACATAGGATCCGCGCGTTGACCCGTGACCCGGGGAGGATCTGCGTGTTTTTTTTGAAAAATAGGCAAATTTTCCAATTGATCCTCCTGTATTTCCTGAATTTTCAATTTGGTTCTATTTTATTATTTAATTTGACCCTAATATTTTATAATTGTTGCAATTTAGTCCCAACAGTTCTTAGATTGCAATATGGGAAACGGCGTCGTTTAGGATTTGGGCAATTTGCCCAATGAGTCCTTTGTCATTTTTTTTACTTTTGCAAAATAGGCCCAGAATTTATATTATTTGGCGACTTAGCCTTATAATTTTATTTAAATTCAATTTTAACCCTTTCTTTATTATTTTTAAACTTTATCATTTTATTTTTATAATTTATTTATTATTATTAAGAATACCATTTATACATTTAAAATCTTTTATCATATATTATTTCCTACATATATTATATTTTATTATATAACATTTATTATATGTTTTTTTATATATATTATCTATCATATTATATATATGTTTTATATTACTCATTATATTATTTATAATTTTAAATTTTGTAAGTTATCATTATTAAATTATATTTTAACTCATATTACATATATACTTCATTATTAATTATTTTTTATGTGATATTTTTATTTATTATGTAATTATTTTGTAAATTATTTTTATGCTTTCTATTTTATATATTATTTTTCTTAAAACACAAATATATTTTATTTTATAATAATTATTCTTTTGTAAATTTTTTGTTATTATATATTATATATTGTATATAAGATGCTATTTTTAAATTATTAAATACCATATTTTTATTTGTATTATAAGTATATTTCATTAACAATTACTCATTTTATTTTATATTTTCTATATATACTAATTCTTTTATATATTTTATATATATTTTATGTATTAAATGTTATCTTATAATTATTATTTAATGTTATATTTTATGAATATGTACATTGATAGTATATTTCTTTTAATTGTGTAAATGCATCATTTCTTAATTATTACTATGTATGTTTGTATGTTTGGCTTATCCATCTTCAATATAAGCTATGTGTATCTTTGTATATATGATGTAGTTTTAAACATGTATGTATCTAGTATATGATATTTGTATTATTGCTATTATATCGTTTAAATGTATGTTTTATTCACTTATTATTCAATATTCTATTCCATAATGATAATGTGATTTCTCATGCATTAATTAAAAAAAAATTCCAAAGTTTTCTAAAAAGTATAAAGGCAATGCTTGGTGTTTGGGAATTTCGAGAAAAGTAGTGCCCTAACTTATTGGGTTGCGACTTTTCTCGTTAAGTTCGAATAATCAAGTACCCTTCTAAGTTTTTAAAGGTTTTCTAAATGTAAGCAACTGTCTTGGAATTTCAAAGCACTATGTCCTAACTTATTGGATATGGCGTTTTGATGTTTCGGGATAGGTATTTCAAAAAAAGCTAACTTAGTGTCAATACTTTGATACGAGTAATCCCTAATTTTCAAAACTAAAATATTTTAAAGAGGACTACATCTTAAAATTTTTGAGTTTCCGACATTAAAGATGCTTGATAATCAATTAGGTACCAATTTTTGGGCGTTACGAGGGTGGTAACCCTTCTCATACGTAACCGGCTCCCGAACCCGTTTTCTGATTTCGTAGACCAAAACTGATGATTTTAAAACAAAATGTTTTAAAGGTGATCCAATCACACCTAAAAATATTGGAGGCGACTCTTGTTTTCATTTTAAAGTCGATTCCCATTTTCCTAAAACCCGATTTAAAAGTGGTCTCGACATTAGGCATTAGGGCGAAAGCGTATTTGTAATCCATTTATACGTAAAGATATTCTTTTTCTAAATAAAGTTTTCTAAATGAGATTGAATCCAGATCGATACCTTTTGCATTCATTTAGCATTTCATTGCATCATTTTCATTCAAAATTATAAAAGAACCTAATTAGTTAAAGTTATTAAAAAGAGAAAGAAAAAGAGAGAGAGAGAGAAGAGGGTCACGGCTGAGTGAAAAAGAAGTTGAATGGGAATTAATGACGTTCCCTTACATATCCCCGACTTTTGTGTCAAGAGGGATAGCTTACCCGGAGAAGGGGGTTTGGAAATGAAAATCATCCCATCAATGTTATACATGAGGAAGGGACTGAACAAAGAAACCTTGAGGGCATTCGCCCTTACGAACCGCGAAGTTCTTTAAACAATTGGACTGTAGAAGAACTTCCTGTAATCTTTAGGAATTTTACGGAGTAATATTCAGAACACTCTTGTTGCTCTAAAGCCTAGGAGTAATGAGATTTCTTTTGAGAAGTGGGCTTATGTTCAGACATTTTTATTTTCAATAAAACATACTTTTATTATTTATTCGAGTAAATATTCTTTCATTCTGATTCTTTTGACCTTTAACATTCTTTATAAATTTTTATTTCATGTAAATAGTCATTCTTGAATTCATTTAGTCCTTGTATATTCTTTTGTGTGCCTATCATAGATCCCTAGATATCAATGGCACGGGCAACAATACTACAGATTCAGAGTTCCTTTTGAGTGCGATATGTGTTTAGAGGAATCTCAGTACTTTGAAGGTGAAAGAAATTGTGACTTGTTTCTGAATTTGTTGAAAATGGTTTTTACCCCATGAAGTGGTGGTAGGAAATATAGCCTTAGAGGAAGGAAATATTGCAAAATTGGAATTAGCTGAGGAGACAAAACAAGACCTTGTTGAGACTATTTTGGGAATTCAAAAATGTGGTCCAAAGACGCATGCAAGAGGATTTGCAATTGCTAGGATAAACATGAGGTTTTGGGGCACTGTTGGTCTACCATGGAAAGGGATCGCATCAGTTGTACAATGAATGCCAAATTTAAAGGAGTCAAGACTTATGGGGCATGTATGTTATGGGCCCGAGCTCGTCAAAAGTTTCAAACTGAAAATGACTCATCTTTGTGGACGTCAACTACTCCATTAAGAGGGGGAGATAGCTTCATATACCAATATTACAAAGTCAAAAGTCATCCATTTCAAAAAAATAGATTATATATAACTGCACAATGCTAAAAATTTGCAGTCTTTTCAAAGATAATACGCCATACCACAGTACAACAAAGGTTTCCAAAAGAAAAGAAAAAGAAGAAAAAAAACAAATTACAGAAGATGACCAAGACTGGTAAAAATTGGCATAAGAAACTACCGCCTACTCTCTATGCTTACGTTGGGGCAAACACCTTCAATTCCAGTTGTTTCAAAGGTTCCAACCATCATCCTTGGAATGGGTGCTTTGTTTGGCTTTCTTGAGCAGTCTGATGTGCCGTCAATAGCTACGATGGTTAGCTCCAGGAAGTGGCCATTGATTTCCAGCTATGGGGCATCAGGCCGTACACAGTCTCTGAAGCTTAAAATGATAGATTCTTTTCAAAGATAAGGTGCCATACCACAGTACAACAAAGGTTTCCAAAAGAAAAGAAAAAGAAGAAAAAATAAATTACAGAAGATGACCGAGACTGGTAAAAATTGGCATAAGAAACTACCTCTTACTCTCTATGCTTACGCTGGGCCAAACACCCTTAATTCCAGCTATTTTAAAGGTTCCAGCCATCATCCTTGAAATGGGTGCATTGTTTGGCTCTCCTGAGCAGTCTGATGTGCCGTCAATAGCTGTGATGGTTAGCTCTAGGCGTTGGCCATTGATTTCTAGGGGCATCAGGTCGTACACAGTCTCTGAAACTTAAAATAATAGATTCTTTCTTCAAAACCAGTTTCTGACAAAGTGGATGACGGTATCATGAAGGAAGCTCTCTTAGACTTCTATACAAGTTCAGGGAAGAGAAAGCCTAATCAAATTATTATTTTCAGGGATGGGGTTAGCGAGTCTCAATTCAATCAAGTTTTGATCAAGTTATTGAGGCTTGCAAGTTCCTTGATGAGAAGTGGAACCCTAAAGATTGTGGTTGTTGTTGTACGAAAAACCATCATACCAAGCTTTTTCAGCAGGGATCTCCTGACAATGTGCTACATGGTACTATCATTGACAACAAAGTATGCCATCCAAAGAACAATGATTTTTACATTGGTACCCATGCTGGAATGATTGGAATCACGAGGTAGACCCACTATCATGTTCTCTTAGACCAGGCTGGGTTTTCGGCTGATGATCTGTAAGAGTTTGTTCATTCTCTATCCTATATGTATCAAAGGAGCACCACAGCCATATTTGTTGTGGCTCCTTTTTGCTATGCTCATTTGGCAGCTTCACAGTTGGGGGCAATTTATGAAGATTAGGGATGCTTCAGAAACATCATCGAGTCACGGTGGAATGTATGCTCTAGGAGTAATCTCTGTACCTTAGCTTACCAGGTTGAAGGATAAATTCAGCAACTTTATTCTTGTCTGCTGAGAATCATTGAACCATATTTTTGTAGGGTTTGACAAACAACAGCCAGGACTGCTACTGGGGCAATCCCTTTCTCATGGGTTTATGAATCAAGATTTTTCCTCCAAGCTTTGATAGAGTCAAGAATTGAATACCTCTAGTAAACTTAACTTGAAAGTATTCATCCTAAGCAAAGGTACCAAGAATGGATGACATAGACTTATGACAAAGAAGGTTCTCCCAAAAGAATTTCATAAAGGAAACCTTGTGCTAAAAGAGATCCTTCCCATACAAAAGGATGCCGAATTGGGAAGGGCCATATGTTGCGAAGAGGGCTTTCTCTAGAGGTGCACTGATTTTGACAAGAAATGGATAGGAAGAATTTATCTGATCTAGTGAATTCGGACTCGGTCAAGGAGTACTTTGTCTGAAGGAGAAGGGAAGCCAAGGTGAAAACTCGCAAAGGGCACTTTAGGACATCTATTTAAAAAAAAGGAAAAAAAGAAAAGAAAAAGAAAAAAATAAAAAAAAAAGACAAAAAAAGAAAAAAGAAAAAATGGAGAGGCCAAGGTGAAAACCCGCAAAGGGCGCCTTGAGACTAAAGGGGTTTTTGAGTTGAAAACCCGAAAGGGCAGCTCAAATTTGGAAAGTCATGCAGTGACCTTGCTATACTGGATTCGACGAGAAGTGAAGTATGTTACATATCGAGGCATCAACGAATTACTTCAGATCTTTTAAACACATGTTGAACTCAAGAAAGTCTTCATAGAGCTGGTGTATAGACGCTCAAGCGGCGATATCTGGGGCATCTGATTTCTATCCTATTTACTATCTTTGAATTCTTTTTCTTCGCAAAGATATGTTCTCAGGTTAATCTTTTTGCATTCCTTCCAATAATTTGTCAAAATCTAATTATCCTCTGGATCAATTTATTTGTCTCCTAGTATTCATAAAGCATGTAGCATTGAAATAATGATAGATGAACTAAAATATCTTCACAAACGAAGTTTTACATATTACTCTGGAAATTTCTAGATAATACAAGAAACTGAAACAAGACAATTGTTTAAGGAATTCTCATATGTATGGGTTGGAGATACTCGAGAGATTTTCTTCTTCAGTCTAAAAGGTGGTTGGACGTTTTAAGCAATATTGATCTTAAGAAAGGATCATTTCATAAACATCTTCAGTGGGTCGTAACATTCGGGGAATGGTACGGTAGACCAAATTGATGGAGAAAATTTGAGGCATACAAGCAGAGTATGATTGATATGTCGAGAAGAACGAGGTGGAAAGCTCGATAGATGAATGAGTGATGACGTCCAAAATAGAAGTTATTTTCATAAACATTTTGCATCATAATATGTCTAATTAGGAGCATTTGACTTATTTCGATCATGGCATCTTAATTATTTGGCATAAGCATAAATTCTAGGAAATCAATTCTACAAGTGGATTCCCCGGTGGATAATGTAGCAAGATTGATTGACAATTACAAAATTCAGCGCCTTAATCCCCTAAGCAGTAGGGTAACAGGTTAAATTTGCAGATCTTATCTCCCCTAAGCAGTAGGGTAACAGGTTAAAGTATAGCAGATCTGGCCTTCAGGTGTTCATGCTGAAGTAGATCCAAGATGATTTGGCATCTCTGTATTGTCAGAGAACAAATCGAAGAAATAGATTTGGCATCTCCATATTCGACGGAGAGTAGATCGAAGACATAGTAAATCTGACATTTGGATGTTTTCACATCGAAGCAGATCCAAGATGATTTGGCATTCTTGTGTTTACAAGGGGCAAATCAAAGACATAGTAGATCTGACCTTCAGGTGTTTACACTGAAGCAGATCCAAGATGATTTGGCATCTTTGTATTGTCCTGGAACAAATCGAGGAAACAGATTTGGCATCTCCATATTCGACGGAGAGTAGATCGAAGACATAGCAAATCTGACCTTTGGATGTTTTCACATCGAAGCAGATCCAAGATGATTTGGCATTCTTGTGTTTACAAGGAGCAAATCGAAGACATATCAGATCTGACCTTCAGGTGTTTACACTGAAGTAGATCCAAGATGATTTGGCATCTCTGTATTGTCAGAGAACAAATTGAAGAAACAGATTTGGCATCTCCATATTCGACGGAGAGCAGATCGAAGACATAGCAGATCTGACCTTTGGATGTTTTCACATCGAAGCAGATCCAATATGATTTGGCATTCTTGTGTTTACAAGGAGAAAATCAAAGACATAGCAGATCTGACCTTCAGGTGTTTACATTGAAGTAGATCTAAGATGATTTGACATCTCTGTATTGTCAGAGAACAAATTGAATAAACAGATTTGGCATCTCCATATTCGACAGAGAGCAGATCGAAGACATAGCAGATCTGACCTTCGGATATTTTCACATTGAAGCAGATCCAAGATGATTTAGCATCATTGTGTTTACAAGGAACAAATCGAAGACATAGCAGATCTGACCTTCAGGTGTTTACGCTGAAGCAGATCCAAGATGATTTGACATCTCTATATTGTCAAGGAACGAATCGAAGGTAGCAGATTTGACATCTCTGTATTCGACGGAGAGAAGATCGAAAACATCAACATGACATTCCTGAGTTTGCAAGGAGCAGATTGAGGACCATGAAGTCTGAAGCTGATGAGACCGGGCAAAATGGGTCCTTTTATAGTCTTTGCTCTATTCTCGTTACATGGCAATGAGCAAAGAGGGGCAGCAATAATAGCCCATTTTTTCCCGGCCCATTCTAGTATTTAAAATAATAAACCCCCAAAAAATAAAAATAAAGTCCAAGTCCAGTACAAAATTACAAACATATAATTTGGCCCAATCGGAATGGCCCATTACTTGAAAAGATTTAAGGTCCATCTATAAGCTTGACTCATATGGAAATATAATCTTTAAGGATATGCAATCTTAGATATGATACAATCTTAGATATGATATGCAATCTTAGATATGATATGCAATCTTGAAGATATGATCTTGTAATCTTGGAGATTTAATTTGTAGATATCCTTTAATCTTAACCGTTGATGTAATTGATCTGTACTGTTGGATTTGGGGAGGCTCAACTATAAATAGAGGCCTCTCCTTTCATTGTAAATGACTTGAGTTTTTGGGAAGCAATAAGAGGTTTTCTAAAATGTTGAAGGTTCTAAAATGTTGCGTCCTAACTTACTGGATGTGATATTTTGACTCGTTTGAAATAAGTGAGCCTTAATTTTCAAAATTAAGACATTCTAATTAAAAGAGGTTTGCATCTTAAAACTTTGGAATTTCTGACATTAAAGACACTTGATAATCAATTAGGTACCAATTTTTGGGCGTTACGAGGGTGCTAAACCTTCCTCGTACGTAACCGACTCCCGAATTCGTTTTCTCGACTTTCGTAGACCAAAATTAATGTTTTAAAACAAAACATTTTATAAGGTGATCCAATCACACCTAAAAAGATTGGTGGCAACTCCCGTTTTTGTTTTTCTTAAAGTCGATCCCCATTTTCCAAAACTCGATTTAAAAATGGTTTCGACATCTTTGAATTTAGGTGGCTCCAATTGATAAGATAAATTGGTGATAAAAATTATAAAAAAATGAGCCTTGGAGGATTCCTCGCATTACCACTCATTTGCGTAGTTCTTGGTGCAAGAATTGCTACAGTTCAGACTGAGCATTTCGCGGTTGATCACCATTAATGAGCATAAATTGGATATAATTGTTGCAAATTACACGAAATTCAGACGTGAGACATGCATGACCATTGAATAGTAATCCTAGGTGCAAAACCTAAACCGGGTGAATTTAACGTAACGAATGGAAATATTTTACGTTGTCCCCTTAATTTGTTGCCCCATTAATACTTAATTGTTTATTTTAAATTTATTACAAAATTAATTGTTTATTAGGTTTATATAAATAAAGAAAATTTTTTTTCTAAATGGAAGTTTCCAATTAAGTTATATCTTTCCTTTTCTTTCATTTATGAAAGGTGGAAAAATTTTATTGATAAAATCTATGAAATACAATACCGAACATAAAATATCTATAAAATACTAAGATTCTATAAAATTGCCCTACGAAATTTTGTAGGGAAATTTCAAACAAGTTGTGATTAAATAAAACATAGGGAATAAATCTTAAAGTATATTATAGGAACATGTTTAAATTAAGCAAGTATTTATATTACTAAAAGAGAATCAAATAGTAATTAACAAAGTTAATATTTATATTACTTCTACACTTTGTGTTCGCGACTTTTGCAGCAATTTCGGCCCAAAATTCCATCATTAACTCCCGGTTCATCTTATATAACAACATAACATTTTTTTAGCTATGAAATACAATAAAATCTATTAAAAAAACTAAGTTAACTACTTAAACTGTAAAAACATATATTATTACAAGATGGCTTGTTTTAGCTATTAAAAAAAGCTGAAATTATGTGAAACGGGCTATAAATAACATTATAAATCATGGATTCGAACTTGAAGTCGTGTACCTGATCTACCGTAATTCGGTCTAGCAGATTAAACTAGTTTATGCATGTTAGGAGCTTGAAAGCAAGCATTTTAATTAGAATTTAATTATGTTTTTGCAAGATCTCTTAAATTTTATATAATGTACATATCGAGCCTATTATTGACCTTAGTGGCCGAATAAGGCCAAAGGGGAAGCTAATGAATTGTGTAAGGTTGCAAGAGACCATTAGAAGGCGTAATAAATAGATGCTGGTCACTATGTCGCAGCATAGAATGATTAATGCTGCAACTTAGGGAGCAGAATAAACAAATCATGAAACTACCTTTATTGTTGCGACACAACATAAGGGTGTCGCAACAAACCCCTAAAGATATCCTAAAAGGAGTAAATTGAATGCTTCGTCGTGACACAGGTCTTGATTAGTCACAACGTCTATAAATAGGATCATTTTTCACATGTTATGGGCATCAATTCCTTAGTATTGTTTGATGCTTTTAATTCCAGTTAAGATATTCTTTCTTTTAGGCTTTCAGATTTATTTTTAAGTTGTTATTGCTTTATCTCGAGAGATCTGATTTGTAAAGACAATCAAACTTTGTGGATTCATATTAATCTTTAATACGAATTAGGCGTTTTCTTAAACTCTACACCTCAAATTATTTATCATTTTCTATCTTTACATCAATTCCATATTGTTTATGAAAACCATGAGGAACTAATCCCTTTATGGGGGATTAGTGAGTGGAGATATGATTTCTTAACTGTTTTATAGGGTTACTCAATAGATCAACTCTTTGGGAAAGGAAGAACCTAAACCCAAGGAAGTCATTAAAGCGGGAATGAACCTTGTAAATACTAAATAAATAATTAAAATACTGACTGACTCGTCAGAATCGTGGACCAAAATCTACTACTTCTGACACTACTGAAAACGGGCTATTACACAAATATACACTAATTATCCATTTATTTTCTAAAATACAAAATTTTGTGAAATCATCTTGACTTATTGAATCAGTGAACTTGGATATATGATGGATATTATTACATAATTTTAACTTGATATGATGGAACTTTTTACAAAATGGCAAATATAATTATCATTACTATTAACAAAAATAATACTAATTTCTTCTTCTTATTGACATTTGGCTATTTGTTTAAATACAAGCCATAGCAAGGGAAAATAAAATAAAATTGAAGGCTAGTTATTTCCACCCAGCAACGAGGTAGACGAGAGCCTACTTCTAGCAGTACTCTGAGGATATGTTACCCGCATGAATAAGTTGGGAAAGAATGAATTAATTAGGTACTGTTGGAGGAGGAAGCAACCATTTGGTACCTTCAACATAGTCAAGAACCAAAAAGGGTTGAGCTTCCGCATCGGATAGTTGTTTGACAAATTTCTCTAGTGTAGCGGGAGTCGCACCTTTCCCCGTGCATTTGTATTCTCCGTAGTACACAGTGCTACATGTCAAACCATTCTCACATTATATATCTTAATAAACTTATCAATATGTTGGGAAAGTTAGTTTACTTGTAGGCATGTAATGTTGTAAGGTTGTGTATTATCTTACTCGGCTCGTTCAGGTTGGCGATTACTAGACCATCCACCAGGATGGACAATTTCATCCATTTCAGTATAAGAATAAACAACTCTTGGACTGCTCTTCCAAGCCCTTCCCAAAAATACGTCCTTCACTGTTCCGGTAATCCTCCCATGCACGAATGAATAACCCGTATCCTCCGATGAACTTTGTCTCGCTTGTGCTGTAATTACTGCCATCTCTGGATCTCCTTCTGGATCTCCTTCCACAAATATTTCTGAGTTCTGTATCCCAATTTTCTTGTCAAATATATATGGGGGTATAATACATCATATCTCACGCGTTGAGAAAATTAATACCAGATATAAAGATGTCCCGCTTCCGAAAATGAAATCAACAGTGCCATGAATATGGCAATCCTTAAAGAAATGGTTGCCCCTGTCATCACACAAAGTGTCCTGGAAGTCGATGATCTTACAGTTATAGAAAGCCGACCTGTCGCCGGAGACTCTCAAAGCAACAGCTTGTGCTCCTACCATTTTCCCGTCTGGCCTAGGAGCAGTGTTCTATATGAATAACATGCCACCATAAAAAACAAACAGTTTTATATTTAATTCAATAAAAGACAGATCATGGATGTCTAAACTCTACATTAACTTACCACTATATTGAGATTAGCACCCACAAAGTAACTACTCTCAGTAATAAGAGTGGCACTATCTATGGTTCCATATTGCTTGGCGGTGCCGTCAAATGTCAAATTTGGCATGTTTTTCGAATCTCCAACCAATGTAATGAAAGATTTATTTCTTTCAATTCTAATTTTCTCTTTGTAAGATCCAGGCCCGATGGATATAATCACAAGTTTGGCGTTCCCTGATGGAACGCTCTCGATGGCTTTGGTTATGGTATCGAATTCTCCACCCCCACCTTACTTCACCTTTATGATTCTAGGTTCTGTCTCCGCCTGAACCAATTCAAGGTCTAAGGTTTTACCCCTTTCCTTCACTGGCTTGATAATGCCGTTAAACCATGCTTCTACTTGGGATTTATCTGCGGGTATTGGTTGAGACACAACAATCAAAGCAAAGAGGAGAATACTTAAGCATATTAGTAAAGCATAAACTTCATTACCCTCAATTATTTTTCCATCCATTTCCTTCTTCTTTTTTCCTGTTAATAGAAAGATTAATAAGTTTATTTTCTTCGTTTATTGATTATTGTGGTTGTCTTTGAATTCTAGGTGGCTCCAATTTATAAGATAAATTGGTGATAAAAAAATATAAAATAAAAATAAGCCTTGGAGGATTCCTCGCATTGCTACTCATTTGCGTAGTTCTTGGTGAAAGAATTGCTACAGTTCAGACTGAGCATTTCGCGATTGATCACCATTAATGAGCATAAATTGGATATAATTGTTGCAAAATACACGAAATTCAGACGTGAGACATGCATGACCATTGAATTGTAATCCTAAGTGCAAAACCTAAACCGGGTGAATTTAATGTAATGATGGAAATATTTTATGTTGTCGCCTTTATTTGTTGCCCCGTTAATACTTAATTGTTTATTTTAAATTTATTACAAAATTAATTATTTATTAGTTTTATATAAATAAATAAAATTTTTATTCTAAATAGAAATTTCCAATTAAGTTTTATCTTTCATTTTCTTTCAATTATGAAAGGTAGAAAAATTTTATTGATAGAATCTATGAAATACAATACTGAACATAAAATATCTATAAAATACTAAGATTCTAAATAAAAATATCAACAATTTTATAGGGAAGTTTCAAACAAGTTGTGATTATATAAAACATAGGGAATAAATCTTAAAGTATATTACAGGAATAGATTTAAATTAAGCAAGTATTTATATTACTAAAAGAGAATCAAATAGTAATTAACAAAGTTAATATTTATATTACTTCTATACTTTGTGTTCGCGACTTTAGTAGCAATTTTGGCCCAAAATTCCATCATTAACTCCCGGCTTATATAACCACATAACCTTTTTTTAGCTACAAAATACAATAAAATCTATTAAAAAAACTAAGTTAACTACTTAAATTCTAAAAACATATATTATTACAAGATGGCTTGGTTTAGCTATTAAAAAAAGCTAAAATTATGTGAAAAGGGCTATAAATAACATTATAAATCATGGATTCGAACTTGAAGTCGTGTACCTGATCTATCGTAATTAGGTGTAGCATATTAAACTAATTTATGCACTTTAAGAGCTTGAAAGCAAGCATTTTAATTAGAATTTAATTATGTTTTTGCAAGATCTCTTAAATTTTATATAATGTACAAATCAAGCCTATTATTGACCTTAGTGGCCGAATGAGGCCAAAGGGAAAGCTAATGAACTGTGTAAGGGTGCAAGAGACCATCAGAAGGTGTAATAAATAGATGCTGGTCACTATGTTGCAACAAAAAATGATCAGTGCCGCAACTTAGGGGGTAGAATAAAGAAATCACGAAACTGTCTTCGTTGTTGTGACACAACATAAGGGTGTCGCGACATACCCCTAAAGATATCCTAAGAGGAGTGGAATTGCTAAGCACAAAAGGAAAAATTTCAAGATTTTGGGATTTTTAGGTTTCGAGATTTTTGGGGCGTTACAGCTTAGTACTTAAGCGGTCTTAATGACCCACCTCCTCTTCTTTGGAATCCTACTTTGGTGCATAGTATTCATTCATCTTAGCTCGCGAAACTTGTTAATGGGTCAAGGTAAGTGAAAACCATAATTAAGGGAAAATTACCAAAATGCCCCTAAGGGAGAAAATGACCAAAATACCCTTAAGTGTTGAGTGTAAGTTTTATGGATGTAACATACATACATGTGATGTTCGACTTAGGTTGCATATGGGGTGGGAACTATGGAACGGAGGAAGTATATAGGATCGCATGGTTGCCTGACAATCGTGGATCCACCAATGGCTTTTAAAGCCCAATTTGTAAATGAAGGTAGTTCCGCAACCAGGCTACCATTGGTGTGTGGGCTGGGTGGGTCGATATTTATATCCCCACATTGCGTGACAGGGGACAGAGCTGGTGTGTAGCGGATGGATAATTTGGATAGGATTGCATTGCATGTTTGATGATTTCTCTTTGAATGCTTGTTTTTCATCGAGGGTTGTACACTCTGAGTTTGCAAAAACTCACCCCCTCTTTTATTTTATTTTCAGGTGATGCTCAGTAGACAGTTCGATGTTTGGAGGGACTTTGGATGGTCAGCTAGCAAGACAAATTTGGATTTTTTTTAAGCTTATAAGTTTTATCTTATTAAATATGTTTCAGACCAGATTGTAATAAGGTTTTCATTATGCCATTATTACTTGAATTATTATTATTTCCATTGTAATTATGAGAAGTTGAACATGGGTTTCCTAAATTATTGTATGTTTTCTACGTTTCCGCAACTTAATTTTTAAATGATAAGTTTTCTTGAATCAAATGTTTTAAACAAGGCTTTCGCAACTGAAAGGTGTGTTTATTTTTAAGTTAATTAAGGTTTTTTTTGTTTAAGAAGGGTTTTCAATGAAAACATGGTTTTCGCTAAATCACTTCAATGTAACACAACAGATTCGGCCATAACGTTTGGGCCGAGTTTGGGGTGTTACAACTGAGTCCCACGTCGCACCAGCCCTACCACCACCACCAAGTCACCGACCTCCTACTGCCACTTTGACAGATTTATTTGAGCGGTTCACTCGCTTTGAGCAGTAGTGTTTCAAGCGATTCGATAGCATCAATGCCACTCTTCGACAAATTTGTCACCACCTCCACATCTCCCCTTCGACATCGTCGACCCCCGAGGCATCCGATGATGAGGACCTTTGAGTCCCTTTATTTTATTATTATTATTATTATTATTATTACAATTCTATTTTGTCTCTTATTTATTTTTGAAGACTTATGTTTTTTTTGAACTATGTTTATCTTTATAATTATTATTAAGTTATCCCTTAATTCCCTTCCACGTGGTGTTTATTTTCTTATTAGTACCTCAAAATCATGCTTTCCATTTGGCTTTCTCTACAATTCTTGCTTTCGCTCTTCCAAGGATTTCATCCAAAAATTCAGGACAGTTTCACTTCTCTCTCTTTTTTTTGATATTATGCTTCTATTGCTATTATCTATCTTGGTACATTGAGAACAATGTACATTTTAAGTGTGGGGAGGTTATTTAGGTGATTATCAGAAAATCCCTGAATTTTTATCTTGTTCTCAAATAATTTTCTCATATCATTATTACAGTTAATTCTGATGGATTTATGACTTTTATTGATATGTTTTGAATTAAATCATAGGTAACTGTGCATTGATTGTTTAAACTTTAAAGGATCAAACATGATAAGTTGACTTTTAAGAATTAAAATTGCTAGGCTGTTTCCTTGAATTGGGGTAATATCTTGAAGTTTTGAATTTATAGGATTGACATCAAATACCTATAAATTTTGTGAGATTTTGAGCCTTTTAGAGCATATATCTTTCTTGCTCACTCATTGTTTTTATGAGTGTGTCAAAATTGATTTGCTATTCTAGAACTTGCATCGATTATACATGTCGAGACCACACCTTTGATTTGATATACTAAAATGATAAAGGCACTTAGGTTTTAACCCATTTACCCCAAAAAAAGCCTACTCACATAATTGACCCCTAGTGAACCCCTTTGAGCCTTAACTATTATTTCTTGATTTTTCCCCTTAATATTAACCAACAACTTAACCCTTTTTGATTCATTAAGAATTTCTCCCTTTTTATTGACTCCCTTTTTATCGAGATTTAATTTGATTAGTTACCTAATTATGTTCGTTCATTCCAGTTGCTGAATTATTTCTTAATATGTATTTTTCATTCCTGTTCTTATTCTTAAAAAAAACCAAATAGTCATATTCATCCAATTACATATTGTTCTAAAGAGCTTGGATAAGTTAAAGTCTGTATATTGAGAAACAGCTCACATTTTTAGTCTCGAATAGTTCGAATTCTGGCATTTTATTATTATTCAGTGATTAGCTTTAGTTTTTCTAAGTTTGGTAATTTATTAAATTAATCTCGAGTCTAACCCTCTCTTGCAGCCTTTATCCACATCTTTAACCCAAGCCCCATTACAACCCTGTTAAAGACCTTTTGATTTGTGTATCATTTCATTATAGTGGTGGAGATTTGATTTTCATGCAAGCCTATGGTAATAACTTTTCATGCTTGACTACTAAGTGCTTAATTATTGAACCTTAAACACTTTGAGTGACTTGAGTGAATCATTAGTCAGGATGTCAACTTTGTCAATTTGGAATTAAAGGGTGATTACTTAGATAAATGGGGATACCTATGATTTTATGATTGAAATGCTCAATTTGGATTGTTTGAAACTTTAATGTTCTTTTAGTTAAGCTCTTAACGTATGATTACTTGTGAATTATTTCGAACATTATTGATGAGAATTATAAGTTGAGAAGGATTTATTTTAATTGTGAGTTGAGGATTTTGCTTGAGGATAAGCAAATGCTTAAGTGTGGGGATATTTGATAAACCATAATATATACATATTTTTACCCTATGATTGGCATATTTATGGATGATTTTTCCTTGGTTTCATTGAATTTGATGCTCTTAATCCTTTAATTTCATATTTTATACACAGCAGAGCTTAGGATGGTGAAAAGAGCAAGAAACAGGCCACAAACAGACAAATTAGGCCTAAATCAGTGTTTCACACGGCGTAGGCACTTCCACACGGGTGATCCACACGCTTGTGTGTGATACACGGGTAGACCACATGCCCGTGTGTCATGGCCATGTCGACATTAATCCAAGTTAGAATTGCACACAGCCTGAGCACTTGCACATGGGCGTGGCACACGGCCGTGTCCCTATCGAGCCCAAGTCTAGTTCTACTCAAAAAAAGCTAATTTTGGGCTATTTTGGGCATTCAAAAGTCTATATAAACACTCTAGAAGAGAATTAGAGGGGACACGTAGAGTTGAAGGCAAAAATACTCAATGACAGCCATCAAAATCACCTCAGGGGCAGGATCTACATCAAGACTGAAGAATTCCAACCAATTTTATAGAAGTTCTCTGGGTTTCTTTATGTTTTGTTGTTTCCCAAACTTTGAGATGTTTTCCATTATTATTATGAACTAAACCCCCGAAAGACCTAAGGGAGATAAAACCTAAGACAGATCTTATTATTTGAGTTATATGATAAATACTTGTTCTTATTCTTAATTTTGAATTTAACTCTTGCTTTAAAATTCCAGGATATTAATTCAGGTTTTTGATGTGCTTATTCAGTGGTGCAAAAGTCCCTGTTTAAGAGTAGATAATTCAAAATTAAGCGGAGTTACATGCAATCCTAGAGATAAGACGACATAAATCTGCTGAATTAGAGTCAAATCTAATAAGAGAATCCATAGATCGAGTTAATGCGACAATAGGGGTTTTAATTAGAAAGAGATTTCAATTAATCAACCTAGAGTCAGTTGTTTTTAGTCTCAAGAGAGATATTAACATAAATCAGGGATTTCTACGGATTAAGTCAAGTGAATAAATCGTCTAATTCAAAGGTAATAAGTGAAGTCTAGGTGGATTCTTCCTTGGGTATTGTCTTCTACATTTACTTTTCAAAAAAAGTATTTTTCAGCTTTAATCTATGTCTCGCAATCTTAGTTAATTAGATAATTAGTTTTAGATAAAACATTCTCTTAAATTTTAGGCTAGATAATAAGAAGATAATAATTACAAGTACTTTTAGTCCTCGTGGATACGATATTTTCGGTCTCACCATAACTATACTACAGTTCGATAGTTATGCTTGCCTTAAGTCGAATTTTTAGTTAGTTTAGTGACCGTCAGAATGCTTCGTCATGACATAGGTCCTGATGTGTCACAACATCACCTCTGGACATAAAGTAACATGACCGAAGGGGCGTTTTGGTCTACATAATCAAACCTAAAGCAAAGGAACGTCAACTAACCTAGGGTTAAGGTCGACATCCACCTGAAATCTATAAATATGATCATTTTCAACATGTTACGGGCATCAATTCCTTAGTATAGTTTTATGCTTTTAATTCCAGTTCAGATATTCTTTCTTTTAGGCTTTCAGATTTATTTTTAAGTTATTCTTGCTTTATCTCGAGAGATCTGATTTGTAAAGACAATCAAACTTTGTGGATTCGTATTAATCTTTAATACAAATCAGGTGTTTTCTTAAACTCTAAACCTCAATTCATTCATCATTTTCTATCTTTACGTCAATTCCATATTGTTTATGAAAACCATGAGGAACTAATCCCTTTATGGGCGATTAGGGAGTGGAGGTATGATTTGTTAACTGTTTTATAGGGTTACTCAATAGATCAACTCTTCGGGAAAGGAAGAACCTAAACCCTAGGAAGTCATTAAGGCGGGAATAAACCCTGTAAATACTAAATAATTAATTAAAATACTGACTGACTGGTCAGATTCTTGGACCCAAATCTACTACTTCAAACACTAATGAAAATAGGTTGTTCCACAAATATACACTAATTATCCATTTATTTTCTAAAATACAATTTTTTGTGAAATCATCTTGACTTATTGAATCAGTGAAGCTGGATAGTTGAAGGATATTATTACATAATATTAACATGATATGATGGAACTTTTTACAAATTGGCAAATATCAACATAATTACTATTAACAAAAATAATACTAAATTCTGCTTCTTATTAACATTTGGCTATTTGTTTAAATACAAGCCATTGCAAGGGAAAATAAAATAAAATGGAAGGCTAGTTATTTCCACCCAACAACGAGGTAGACGAGAGCCTGGTTGAACTAGCAGTACTATGAGGATATGCTGCCCGCATGAATAAGTAGGGAAAGAATGAATTACTTAGGTATTGTTGGAGGAGGAAGCAACCATTTGGTACCTTCAACATAGTCAAGAACCAAGAATGGTTGAGCATCTGCATAGGATAGTTGTTTAACTAATTTCTCTCGTGTAGCTGGAGTCACACCTTTCCCCGTGCATTTGTATTCTCCGTAGTACACAGTGCTGCGTGTCAAACCAATCTCACATTATATATCTTAATAAATTTATCAATAAGTTGGGAAAGTTAGTTTACTTGTAGGCATTTAATGATGTAAGGTTGAGTATTATCTTACTCAGCTCGTTCAGGTTGGCAATTACTAGACCATCCACTAGGATGGACGATTTCATCCATTTCAGTATAATAATAAACAACTCTCGGACAGCTCATCCAAGCCCTTCCCAAAAATAGGTCTTTCGCAGCTCCTGTAATCCTCCCATGTACGAACGAATAACCCGTATCCTCCGATGAACTTTCTCTCGCTTGTGCTGTAATTACTGCCGACTTCGGATCACCTTCTGGATCTCTTTCCATGAATATTTTTGAATTATGCATCCCACTTTTCTTGTCAGATATATATATGGGGGTATAATACATCATATCTCACACGTTGAGAATATTAATACTAGATATAAAGATGTCCCGCTCCCGAAAATAAAATCAACAGTGCCACGAATATGGAAATCCTTAAAAAAATGGTTGCCCCTGTCATCACACAAAGTGTCCTGGAAGCCGATGATCTTGCAGTTATAGAAAGCTGACCTGTCGCCGGAGACTCTCGAAGCAACCGCTTGTGCTCCTTCCAATTTCCTGTCTGGCCTAGGAGCAGTGTTCTATATGAATAACATGCCACCATAAAAAACAAACCCTTTTATAATTAATTCAATAAAGGACGGATCATGGATGTCTAAACTCTACATTAACTTACCACTATATTGAGATTAGCACCCACAAAGTAACTACTCTCACTAATAAGAGTGGCACTATCTATGGTTCCATGTTGCTTGGCGGTGCCGTCAAATGTAAAATTTGTCATGTTTTTAGGATCTCCTACCAATGTAATGAAAGGCTTATTTCCTTCAATTTTAATTTTCACTTTGTAAGATCCAGGCCCGATGGATATAATCACATGTTTGGCCCGATGGCTTTGGTTATGGTATTGAATTCTCCACCCCCACTTTGCATCACATTTATCATTCTAGTTCTGTCTCTGCCTTAACCAATTCAGGGTCTAAGCTTTTACCCCTTTCCTTCACTAGTTTGATAATGTCGTTAAACCATGCTTCTACTTGGGATTTATCTGTCGGTATTGGTTGAGACACAACAATCGGAGCAAAGAGGAGAATACTTACACATATTATTAAAGCATAAACTTCATTACCCACGATTCTTTGTCCATCCATTTCCTTCTTCCTTTTTCCTGTTAATAGAAAGAGTAATATGTTTATTTTCTTTGTTTATTGATTATTGAGGCTGTCTTTGAATTCTATGTTGCTACAATTTATAATATAAATTGGTGATAAAAAAATATAAAAAAACCCTTTATGGGGGATTAGGGAGTGGAGGTATGATTTGTTAACTGTTTTATAGGGTTACTCAATAGATCAACTGTTCGGGAAAGGAATAACCTAAACCCTAGGAAGTCATTAAGGCGGGAATAAACCCTGTAAATACTAAATAATTAATTAAAATACTGACTGACTGGTCAGATTCTTGGACCCAAATCTACTACTTCAGATACTACTGAAAACGGGCTGTTATGTAACACCACAAACCTGGCCCAGACATTATGGCCGAATCTGACGTGCCACATTGGAGTTGAAACCCACGTTCTGTCTTAGTGTTTTTAAAAACCATATATTTTGTTGAGTTAACAAAGTGTATGGAAGCTGGGCACCAGGTAGGTATCCGAGAAAGAGGAGGTGAGCCATGAAGGCTGCTTAAGTACCAAGCTATTTGATTGGATCCAATCCTAGACATGCCCACAACCATAGCCACACTTTGTTATATCGAGTTTAAATTTGTTTAAGTGGACGTCTTTGATAAATCGATTAATCGTGGCGTTGAGCTATTTTGAAAACAAGTATTTTTTGAAAACACGTCCTAAGTCTAGCCCATTTGAATAATTATCAACCAGGTTTAAAGTTATTAAAATTAAAATAATCCCGAAAAGAAATAAAAGGAAAGTTAAAATGGCCTTATTACAACCCAAAAATAAATAATAATTAAAGGAAATTTAATAAAAACCAACGCTTATTTAAAAGTCCAAAGGCGATCACCGTGGCTACTCTGAATCCCTCCGGCCCAAGTCCCCACATCAAGGCTCACCTACAAGGTTAAGGAAAGGGGGGGTGAGTTTGGAAACTCAGTGTGCAACAAGCCCCTTTCAGAGCCCAAAACAATAACAGCCTGTTGGGCCTAAGCCCAAATCCAATCTCAACATGTACTGGGCCATAGCCCTTTTCATATTTCATATTTCATAACACTGGGCCGAAGCCTTTTCATATTTCATATTACTGGGCCGAAGCCTTTACTGTAAACGGTATGGCCCATAGGCCCATTTCAATATCACATGTAATGTCAATGAGAGAATGCAAGCCCATTTGGGGAGACTACTCAACCTACCATCCGCTACTCTCCACCCGTACCAACCAATACACCATGTGGGGATTAACTCGACCCACTTCGCCATAACTCTCCACTGGCAGCATAGCAGCTTTATCATATAACTAGAGGCCTAGCCTCTTTTAATAACTGGGGCAAAAGCCCTTTTAATAACTGGGGCATAAGCCCTTTAATAACTGGGGCATAAGCCCTTCAATAACTGGGGCATAAGCCATTTAATAACTGGGGCATAAGCCCTTTTGCACTTCCTCCATCCATATAAACCCAACCCAATGCATTTATGAATACACCATGTGCATATCATACATATCATGTGCATATCATACATATCATGTGCATATCATACATAACATGTTTATCAAAATCCCATGTATTAAATTCATATTTAAACCCTATGGGTACAATGGTTATTTTTACCTAGGGGCAAAATGGTCATTTTTATATTATAAGGGTAATTCTATAATTTTTACCAAAAATTAGGGTTTCCATGTTCATTAACAGTTACTAACAATTCATGGGTGCAAACAGTGATTCTGGCCCATTTTTAGCGAAATCGAGTTATTAGGCCTAAAAACTCCTAATGGCCCTACTTAGCCGATTTTGTCATCTAGGCCTATTCAGCCTATATTCCATAACGGTTTTATCAGTCTCGATGCGTAATTTAACAAGTTTCCATATTCTACCAATTTTACTCAAATGGGCCCGAATGCCCATTGGGCCCTATTTCAGCCCCTCGAGGCCTAACTTACCGTGAATGCCAAAAATCATGCTCTTACCTTTTCCAACCTTCCCGATCATCATCTCAATGAATTTAACTAACTAATGAGCGTTCGCTTGCTCACAAGTCCTTGAAATGCCAGAGTTTTGGCATTTCGGCTTTTCGGCATTTATCGCTTTAAGCTATGAAAAAGGGTTCGTTACACACCTGTTTTGCGATATTCCTCGACGAGATCTGCTACACGATTTCTCCTATAATCAATCGTTAAATAGATCAGCTCGCAATAATTGAACCAAATCAAGAACCATCCAATATTAATACTTACACATTCGGCCACCATCCATAATGGCCTTAGGCACCTTACCTTTGTCGAGATTTATGACGAGATCTAGCCACTCCGGTGATCCAAGCTAATCCAAATTGACACTACGCCTTGCTGCTCCTCCACTATAGAAACCATAAAAATATTAAAAGAAGAACCCCATAAAGCCTATACCCATATTCGGCCACCTCCCTAAACTAAAGGGGTTTCGGCTTTTGGCCACTAGATACTCTAGGAATCGTTTAGAGTTCGAGCACTTACCACAGTCTTTCTCCTCTTGAATCCATTATGCCTAAAAGATGAGGGAATTGAACACCAACAAGTGAAAAGGAAATAGAGAGTTGCTGGTCAACAAAGATTCGGCACCTCCACTAGCTTCACTGATTTCGGCTTTTGGGTCACTGAAGAAAAAGTGGTTATAGACCAAAAAGGGTGTTGACAAAAGAGTTGAAAGGCTTTTTAAAATAACAAGAATCGGCTAAAAAGAAAAAGAACAAGTGTATACCTTTATAAAGAAATCGACTTCCTTTGACTCCTTCAGGATTTGGCTTGTTGCTATTCGGTTAGCAATGAAAAGAATGATAGGTTCGGCTTTTACTATAAATGAAAGAGAGGAAGAATGAGAGGTAGAGAGTTTGTGGAAGAAATAATGGAAGAGAAATGAGAGGGATTAGCTTAAGAACAATCGGCAAGAGGAGAAAAAAAAGAGAAGAGGGGAAGAGATGAGAGAAGGAAAGAAAATAATAATAAAAAATGAGAGAATTGTTCAGCTTTTGGGAAAAAAATAGAAAAGAATATGAGCAAAAAGAGATAAGATAAGATTAGAATAAAATAAAATCCTTTTCCAATTTTAATTCCTTCCTTCTCCTTAATTCATGGCCAAAATCAAAGTTTGAATTTAATTCAAACTCTCCACTGCTGAGCAGCAGTCCACCACTCAGCCGACTCCTCCTGCAGCTGGTACCGTTTCAATCCCATACGGTCCTTCCCACGCGCGTTCAGCAAAAGGAAACACCCTTTTGCGCATAACGTAGTTCAAACCTGGGAGCTTCGGGTTGCCCAGCACGCTACTGGCCACTAAGACGCGCATTTGTTTTCAATAATATACCGTCACATTTTATCTTAAAGGTTACCTGCTGAAGTCCCGTTCATTTTAAAAATATAACATTAAAACATACCTTCGCCTGGACTCGAACCCCAGACCACCGTCCGCCTTGCGCCAACACCCGTGCTGCTGGCCACTGCACCAGGCTTCCTTCCTTGCTAATATATGGTCACAATAAGTTATAAACCTTACCTGCTTCAGTTCTGGCCCACTTTAAAAATAAAACAGGATACGGAATCGAACCTGCGCCCTCTCCATATGTCCAACACGCTGCTGCCACGGCGCCACAGGCGCTTTCTGTTAAATTATACCCGCAACTTCTCTTAACCCTTATTCTAGCCACGATCTGCATATTTAAAGAAAACCCAAATTGCGTACGCCACGCCTTGAACCCAGGCTCCTCCCTAGCGTCCTCCTAGCGTCTTTAGCCACTGGGCCAGATGCCTGCTTCTGATAAACCTCAGCCCTAATTTATTAATGAAGCCTACTGCCCAGATTCCCTTAAGAGGCCAAATTAAAACAATTTTTTTCCTAGAGTTTAAACACCAGAACAACAATACTTTTATAACTATTATCTTCTCTTTTTTTTCCATATAATAATAATAATTATAATAATTTTATAAAAATTTCAAATACAGTAAATAATAATAATAATTTTCATAAAAAAAATTTCAAACATACTTACAGTAATATTTTTCTAATAATAATAATTTTATCTCATAATACTAATTAAAATTTCATAAAAATTTAAAATATCCGTAATATAAATACAGTAAAAATTTTCTAGTAGTAAAAATTCTTTCTTAAACGATAATAATTAAAACTTCTTAATTATTCAGGTTTTCTTCTATCCGAATCCCAGACTCAAAGCCCAACTCTTCTAGGCCCAATTTTTGGGGCGTTACATGTTACACAAATATACACTAATTATCCATTTATTTTCTAAAATACAATTTTTTGTGAAATCATCTTGACTTATTGAATCAGTGAAGCTGGATATTTGATGGATATTATTACATAATTTTAACTTGATATGATGGAACTTTTTACAAATTGGCAAATATCAACATAATTACTATTAACAAAAATAATACTAAATTCTGCTTCTTATTAACATTTGGCTATTTGTTTAAATACAAGCCATTGCAAGGGAAAATAAAATAAAATGGAAGGCTAGTTATTTCCACCCAACAACGAGGTAGACGAGAGCCTGGTTGAACTAGCAGTACTATGAGGATATGCTGCCCGCATGAATAAGTTGGGAAAGAATGAATTACTTAGGTACTGTTGGAGGAGGAAGCAACCATTTGGTACCTTCAACATAGTCAAGAACCAAGAATGGCTGAGCATCTGCATCGGATAGTTGTTTAATTAATTTCTCTCGTGTAGCTGGAGTCACACCTTTCCCCGTGCATTTGTATTCTCCGTAGTACACAGTGCTGCGTGTCAAACCAATCTCACATTATATATCTTAATAAATTTATCAATAAGTTGGGAAAGTTAGTTTACTTGTAGGCATTTAATGATGTAAGGTTGAGTATTATCTTACTCAGCTCGTTCAGGTTGGCAATTACTAGACCATCCACCAGGATGGACGATTTCATCCATTTCAGTATAATAATAAACAACTCTCGAACAGTTCATCCAAGCCCTTCCTAAAAATACGTCCTTCGCTGTTCCAGTAATCCTTCCATGCATGAACGAATAACCCGTATCCTCCGATGAACTTTCTCTCGCTTGTGCTATAATTACTGCCATCTCCGGATCTTCTTCTGGATCTCATTCCACGAATATTTCTGAGCTCTGCATCACACTTTTCTTGTCAAAAATATTTATGTGGGTATAATACATCATATCTCACGCGTTGAGAATATTAATACCAGGTATAAATATGTCCCGCTTCTAAAAATGAAATCAACAGTGCCACGAATATGGCAATCCTTAAAGAAATGGTTGCCCCTATCATCACACAAAGTGTCCTAGAAGCCGATGATCTTGCAGTTATAGAAAGCCTGTTAGAATTAAGTGACCCAAATTCTTATTTAAATAAAATACGATGGAAAATAAAATAAAAGTAAAATCCATATAGAACTAGACTTCTTTTATTTTATTTTAGAATAAGGTTTTTAAAACCTTATTAAACTCCATCTATTTTATATTGATTAGGATAAGGTGTTTCAATCCTACTAGAATATGACTTTGCAAGCCTATAAATAGACATAGTCTATTCCTCTTATATTTGATTAAAATTTTTCGACATAGTGAATTTTCTTCTCCTCTGCCCATGGTTTTTTTCCCGAAAGGGTTTCCACGTAAAATTCGTGTGTTCTTTATTTTATTTATTTTATTTTATTTTATTTTTCACAAATTGGTATCAGAGCTTCTGGGTTATTCATCTCGATCACGGTAATGGCGTCTTTGAAGTATGAAATTTCGCTGTTGGATCGCAACACCAGATTTGTGTTGTAGCAAATTAAGATGCAAGCAGTTCTTGCACAGATGGATCTGGTGGATGCCCTACTAGGGATAGATAAGATGCCTTCGACATTAACAGATGAAGAGAAGAAGTGTAAGGATCGAAAAGCATTAACACAATTACATCTGCATTTGTCCAATGAAATTTTGCAGTATGTGATGAAAGAGAAAACTGCCGCTGCATTATGGAAGAGGCTAGAACAAATATGTATGTCGAAAACTCTAACAAGCAAGTTGCATATGAAGCAGCGTCTTTATGCTCATCGTTTGGAGGCAGGTGCATCTGTACACGAACACTTAATAGTGTTTAAAGAACTTCTCTCAAACTTGGAGGCCATGGAGGTTCAGTATGATAAGGAAGATTTAGGGTTGATTCTACTTTATTCGTTGCCCCCGTCTTATTCAACCTTTAGAGACACGATTTAATATAGCCGCGAGTCTCTCACAGTTGATGAGGTTTATGATTCTTTAACCTCGTATGATAAGATGAAGCATTTTATGGTTAAACCCGACTCTCAGGGAGAGGGTCTCATTGCCCGTGAGAGACAAGATCGGAATGCTGATGATGATCGTGGTAGGACACAGGAACGGAATCCTCATGGTAAATCTAAGGGTAGATCGAAGTCTTCAAACAGAGGTAAAACTTGTAACTTCTGCAAGAAGAAAGGGCACATTAAATCTGAGTGCTATAAGCTACAAAATAAGATTAAAAGGGAGGCTGCGAATCAAAAGGGAAAACAACCAGAAAATTCCGGTGAAGCTGATATTGTAGAGGACTACAGCGATGGTGAACTTCTAGTCGCTTCTGTCAATGATTCCAAAGTAAGCAAGGAGTGGATACTTGATTCAGGCTACACCTTCCACATGAGTCCCAATCGGGATTGGTTTACAACTTATGAAACAGTATCTGAAGGTGTTATTTTGATGGAAAATAATGCTTCGTGTAAAATCGCAGGTGTTGGAACAATTAAAGTTAAGATGTTTAATGGAGTTGTCAGAACACTTAGTGACATGCGGCATGTTCCAGAATTGAAAAGAAATTTAATTTCGTTGAGTACTCTTGATTCAAAAGGGTATAGATACACAGCTGAAAGTGGGGTTTCAAAGATTTCCAAAGGGTCCCTTGTTGTGAGGAAAGGGCAGAGAAAGATTGCCAAGTTATATGTTTTACAGGGTTCTACTGTTACTGGTGATGCAGCTGTCGCTTCATCTTCCTTGTCAGATGATGATATTACTAAAATTTGGCATATGCGCCTAGGGCATATGAGTGAGAATGGCATGGTAGAATTAAGCAAAAGAGGACTTCTTAATGGGCAAGGAATTTGCAAACTGAATTTCTGTGAGCACTGTGTTTTTGGGAAGCAAAAGAGAGTTCGATTCACTAGAGGAATCCATAACACGAAGGGAACATTGGAGTATATTCATTCTGATCTGTGGGGGACATCCAGAGTGCCTTCGATAGGTGGAGCTAATTATATGCTAACATTTATTGATGATTTTTCCAGAAAAGTTTGGGCATTTTTCCTGAAGCAGAAAAGCGATGTGTTTTTTGCATTTAAGTCTTGGAAAATTATGATTGAAAAATAGAAGGGAAAACAGATAAAATACCTCCGCACAGACAATGGCTTAGAGTTTTATTCTAATGAGTTTAATAGATTGTGCAAGTCAGAAGGGATCATGAGACACTTGACAGTTCGTCATACTCCACAGCAAAACGACGTTGCAGAACGAATGAACAGAATGATCATGGAGAAGGTTCGATGTATATTGTCAAATGCCAACTTACCGAAGGCATTTTGGGTAGAAGCGGCCTCTACTGCATGTTTTTTGATCAACTGATCTCCATCCGTTGCCATTGAGAAAAAGACTCTACAAGAGGTATGGTCTGGTAATCCTGCTAATTATTCTGATTTAAAGATTTTTGGGTGTGACAGCCCAAAATTGACCCTAGTCGGGAAGTGGTTTTGGGACCACTAAATCGAGTCATAAAAATAATTAACCGTCATAATTGATGCTCATTATATGTACATGTGCATGTGTGAAAATTTCGTGTTTGAATTTTGTTAATTGTAAGTGAATTTTATCAAATAGGACTTATGTGAGAAAATTTTGAAATGTGCTAGGCAAATGCAAAGTGGCCTATTAATGCATATTGTGAAAATGATGGGTTTGCATGTCAATTTACCCAAATTAAGGCATAGTGGCCGGCCATGCTATGAGTGGAAACATGTCACAAACATGTTATGTTAGTGAGGTATGTTAGGAAAAATAAAATAAGGAGTATGGGTAATAAAGAAATGGAAACAAAAAAAAATGTGTGGTTGTTTCCCCCCCCATTGCCGTGAGTTAAAGAAAAGAAAAGAAAAATTTTGTTCATCCTTTTTCATCTTCTTTTGGCCGAAAATTCTAAGGAATGAGGAAGGAGTTCTTGCTTCATGTTTGGTTTGGAAGAGAATTAGGAGGAGGTTTGGCCATACTTGTATCTAGATCAAGGTATGTTTGAGGTTGTGCCATGAGATTCATGCATGTTTTAGTTGCTAGCTTGAGTTCTAATTAGCCCATAGTTCAAATCTTTGCTATGTCATGGGGATGATATTCGGCCTAGGTGGATTTTGTGTTAATGCCATTGCATGCTAAATATGAAGCTTGTTAATGATGTATGTGATGGTGGATTGATGATTCTTGAATCTTCTTTTTAGCATTTTTGAGTGAGCACATATGTGCATTGGTTGCTAGATGGAGAAGAATCGGCTAGCAAGTTGTGTGCTAAGGCCAAATATAATTTTTGTATATTAATGAGTAATGCATGTGTTAAATTGATGGAAAGGGAGAGGATGCTTTACTAGTGTATATATGTGTGTATTAGCCAAGTTTTGAACTTGAAACAAAATGGTGTTTAGTCAATACAAGTAACCATACTTGTAGAATGTATTAAGTGTTGCAATCGGCCCCAACATAGACATGTATGTTCGGCCACATGAATAAGTACATAAGCTATGTGTATGTTCGGCCATAGGTAGCGTATTGATGGCTTTAGCTTGACTTAGAAAATTCGGCTAAGGGGAAATATTAGCTAGTATGTTGAATTCGATTCGTGATTTCGTACACATGTGACTCTAATGTCTAATGTATATATGGGCTAAGTACCTTGAGCTTCTCTTTTGATGTTCGAATGAATTGTATTAAATTGCTTGATGTGATTAAAAATGCGTATGACCATTGTGTATTTGAGCTAAAAGGGTGGCCATATGACCTATCAAACTCCTTGTCATATTCGGCCATAAGCTAGCAAAATGAGACTTTAATGAGTTAAATTTGTTTGAATTAGCTCAAGAGCTTAGAGGACCCCAGTTGGATAAGGGAAAGGAAAAAGTGGTCGAGTAGCCATCGGAATCGTTCGACAACATCCGAGGTAAGTTCTTGAGTAAAAGAGCTTAAATTATGATTTGATTAGATCATGTTTTAAGCAAATCAAAATCATGCTCTTTGTGTGTGGCTATTGAGCCGAAATTGCAAGAATGATAAGTGTCTTGTGTTTGAGTTTTGCTAACGAAAACGAAATACGAATATGCCATGATTTATTGTTAAATGTGCATGGTTATTTGAATAATGTCCGGGCTAAGTCCCGAAGGCTTTGTGCTAAGTGACCATATCCGGACAAAGATCCGAAAGGCATTTGTGCGAGTTACTAAATCCGGGTTAAGTCCCGAAGGCATTTGTGCGAGTTACTAAATCCGGGTTAAGTCCCGAAGGCATTTGTACGAGTTACTATAACCGGGCTATGTCCCGAAGGCATTTGAACGAGTAGCTATATCCGGTTAAATTCCGAAGGTACGTGATTTGGGAATGAATGATCTTGCTGTAAAAATTTCAGTTAATACGCTTGAAACATCCCAACATTGAGGTATGTTTCGTATGTGCTTTGAATTAGTTGAGCCCTTACAAATAAGTATTCGCTCAGTTGATAAATGAGCTACCGGCCTTTGGCTAAGTTGATCTTTGGCTAAGTTGATCTTTGTTGTGCTGGAATCCCTTGCTCAAAACTTACTAAGCATAAATTGCTTACTCCGTCTCCTTGATTCTCTGTTTTATAGATTTTGGTTCTCCAGCTATCGGACTCGGGATTTTGAAGTCGAAGTCGCCCACACTATCAAAGCCCCCCCTTTTGGTACAATTTTGGTTGAACTTCGAAATGGCATGTATAGGACTACCCTTTTTGTTAGGGGTCATGGACCCTTTGGACTTGTATAATTTTGGATAGCCATGCGAAAATGGCTTCTATATGTTTGAGTATAATGTTATAATCATTTGGTATGGATATGGTTATTGAGAGGTGTGGATATGCTTAACAAGGATTGGCCACGGGAATGGTTAACCACTATCATAATTTGTGCTATTTATGCTAAAAGGGTTAGTTGAATCATGGAAACTATGAAATAGGTAAAGTCTACCTTAAAGGCAGATGCTGACAGCAGCAGTGATGTAGATTTGGAAAATCACTAAAAATAGTAGGAAGGGAATTAAATAGTGAATAAATTATTTAAACGAACCTTGATGAATCTATTTCATAGGAAAGTAACGAAACGATCATATGGACAGTATGTTAAGAGATATTCAGGTTCTCGTAAGACAGGGCCAGAACGGTTTCTGGATTCCCTGTTTCCACTTTGGAAATTCATTATAAATTAACCAGAGATAATTAGGAGTCATGCCATATATGTATAGATTCCTCTTTGAGTCTAGTTTCTATAGAAACAAACGACATCAGTATTGAAGCCCTGTACAGGTAGATATTCAAGTCGTAATGCGCAAAGGTCAGTGTAGTCGATCCCTGTAACATGGGAGACTTTGACTAATAAAATATACTAATTGGCCCAACCAAAAATTCTAGAAAAAATATGTAGATGGGCATATGAGTCTAGTTTCAGGGAAAATTTACGGAACTAGATTCCGAGTTTCTGAACTCAAGATATGATTTTTAAAGAGACTAGTACGCAGATTGGTAGTGTCTGGGAAATTTGTTTATAAGTGGTTAAAGTCTGTTAACACCTCGTGTTCGACTCCGGTGACGGTCTCGGGTTCAGGGTGTTACATTGGGTGTCCTGTGTATGCTCATGTTGATAATGGAAAATTAGAACCGAGATCTATTAAATGCATTTTTCTTGGTTATAAAGCTGATGTAAAAGGGTATAAGTTATGGTGTCCTGAAAATAGAAAAGTTGTGATTAGCAGAGATGTTGTTTTTGATGAAACTGCTATGCTACCTAACTTATCTCTTAAAGACTCTTCCAATAATCAAAAGCAGGTGGAGCATCAGATTAATACAGAGTCAACTCCTCAAGCCAAAACAAAAATTGAGAATAGAGTTGCTTCTTCACCACAATACTCTATCGCCAAAAATAAAACTAGAAGAGAAATTAAACCTCCAAAGAAGTATGCCGAGGTTGATCTAGTTGCTTATGCTTTAAATGTGGCTGAAGATATAGATGCGAATTAAGAGCCATCTAATTATTCTGAGGCGGTTAGCTGTGAAGACTCAGAAAAGTGGATATTTGCTATGCAAGAAGAGATGGAATCACTCCACAAAAACAGAACATGGGACCTTGTGAAACTTCCTAAAGGTAAAAAGGTTGTTCGTTGTAAATGGGTGTTTAAAAAGAAGAAGGGACTCTAGGAGTTGAAGAACCTAGATATAAAGCAAGGCTTGTTGCAAAGGGTTACAGTCAAATTCTAGGAGTGGACTTCACAGATGTGTTCTCTCCAGTTGTTAAGCATAGTTCGATTCGAGCTTTGCTTGGTATTGTGGCCATGCATGATTTGGAGTTTGAGCAGTTAGATGAGGATATAGCAAGTGCTTCTAAGGAAGTTCAAGGTGAGGGTTCCCATACACGGAGCGAGAAGCGGTATGATACAGTGGGTGTCAGAGAGGAGCCCACAAAAATAAAGAATATTAGTACAAAGAAGGAGAAAGAGGCCGAAGCACCTATCAAGGAGCCAGTAAAGGAGAAAGAGGCTAAGGAATTTCTAAAGTTCCTTAAACATAGCGAGTATAGCGTGGTCGAGCAATTGCATAAGCAGCCGGCTCACATATCAGTATTGGCTTTACTTCTGAGTTCTGAGGTGCATCAGGATGCATTGATGAATGTGCTCAACGAAACATATGTCACCCATGAAATTTCCATTAACAAGCTGGATCGATTGGTGAATAACATAAGTGTGGATAATTTCATCTATTTTAATGATGAGGAAATCCCACCGGCGGGCAGGAGGTCAACAAAGATCCTACACATCACCACTCGATGTAAGGGGTACACACTTCCAAGCGTGCTCATCGATAATAGATTAGCTTTGAATGTTCTACCATTGTCTACTCTGAACAGATTACCCATTGACGATTCTCACATGAAGACATGTCAAAATGTGGTAAAAGCCTTTGACGGTACAGAAAGGAAGGTGATGGGAAGGATTGACATCCCCTTGGAAATTGGGCCGAATATATACGAAGTAGACTTCTTGGTGATGGATATCAAGCCCTCCTACAATTTCTTATTAGGAAGGCCATGGATACATTCAGCGGGAGCGGTGCCCTCATCGTTGCACCAAATCTCAAAACTAAATCTCAAAACTAAAAGAGAAGAGAGATCGCTTTGGTCTGGGCTTCAAGCCAGACTATAAGCAAAGGAGGAAGGAAGTTGAGAAACGCCAAGAGGGAAGAAGGGCGCGCCTTAATAGAAGAGAAGTGGAGTGGGAACTGATGACATTCCCTCCAATATCCCAAACCTTTATATCAGGAGGGTTACTTTTAGAAGAAGGTCATCAAATTAATTCTATACACGACAAAGGATCGGAGCAAGGAAACCTTGAGGGCATTCGCCCTAATGAACCAGGAAGCTCTATGAACAATTAGACTGTGGAGGAACTTACTGTAGTCTTTAGGAATTTTTCAGAGTAATTCTCGAAACATTTTTGTTACTCTAGAGCCTAGGAGTAATAGGATTTCATTTGTGAAATGGGCTTACAATCATCTATTATTTTTTAATAAAGCATAACTTTTATCAATTTGAGCGAGTATTGTTTCATTTTTATCAACCAATATTCCGTTAAATTTTGGCAATTCTTATTCTTTCATTCATAGCACATAAATAATCATTCTTAAATTCATTCATTCTTTGTCTATTCTTTATACTTCATAGATCTCTAGATATCAATGACATGAGCATTGATATTACAAATCCTGATTTCTCTCGTGAGCAAGAGATGTGTTTAGAGGAATCACAGGATTTTAAAGATGTCCAGGATTGCGATGTGTCCCTAGATCTTTTGAGGATGGTAAAATAGGAGGAGAAACAAATCACGCCCGTATGAGAAAGAGGCAGTAGAGAATGTAGCCCTAGAGGAAGGGAAAGAGGTGAAAATTGGCACGCATATTGCTAATGATATAAGGCAAGGATTGATTGAGTTGTTACGTGAGTTCAAGGATATCTTCGCATGGTCCTATCAAGATATGCCAGGGTTAAATACTGATATTGTGGTGCATCGTCTTCCAATAAGACAGGATTGTAAACCAGTTAAACAGAAGTTGCGAAGAATGAGACCAGATATCGTAATAAAAATAAAAGATGAAGTCAAGAAACAGTTCGATGCAGGATTCTTACAAGAGGTGAAGTATTCTGAATGGGTAGCTAACATTGTACCAGTTCCTAAGAGGGATGAGAAGGTACGAATGTGTGTTGATTATAGGGATCTGAACAAAGCTAGCCCAAAAGGTAATTTCCCTCTGCCTTACATAGATACTTTGGTAGACAACACAGCGGGATATTCGTTGTTCTCCTTCATGGATGGTTTTTCAGGGTACAATCAGATAAAGATGCACCCTGAAGACATGGACAAAACCACCTTCATAACCTTGTGGAGGACTTTCTGTTACAAGGTAATGCCTTTTGGGCTAAAGAATGTAGGGGCAACATACCAAAGGGCTATGGTGACCTTATTTCACGATATGATGCATAAGGAAATTGAGGTGTATGTTGATGATATGATTGCCAAATCTCAAACAGAGGAGGAACATATTGAGGTTTTAAAGGAACCATTCTTGATATTAAGGAAGTTTCAGTTAAAACTTAATCCGGCAAAATGCACTTTCGGAGCCAGGTCGGGGAAGTTACTAGGTTTTATGGTCAGTGAAAAAGGAATAGAAGTTGATTCAGACAAAGTTAGAGCCATACAAGATTTGCCTTCACCGCGTACTCAGAAAAAAGTTTGGGGTTTTCTTGGAAGGTCGAATTATATTGCTCGGTTTATTTCACAATTAAATGAGTAATGTGACCCTATATTTCGCCTCCTTAGAAAACACAACCAAGGTACTTGGGATGAGGAATGCCAGAGTGCTTTCAATAAGGTTAAGCAATACTTGTTAAATGCTCCTGTGTTATCTCCACCTAATCCAAGTAGACCATTAATTCTGTACTTATCAGTGTTTAGCAATTCTATGGGATGTGTGCTTGGCCAACATGATGAGTCGGGAAGAAAGGATAAGGCGATATACTACCTCAGCAAGAAATTCACAGAGTGTGAGATGAGATATTCGGCAATTGAGAAATTGTGCTGTACTTTAATCTGGACGACTCGAAGGTTGAGGCAATATATGTTGTATCATACTACTTGGCTTATTTCAAAACTTGATCCTCTGAAGTATATGATGGAGTCAACAGCTTTGAATAGAAGAATGGTGAGGTGGCAAATTCTGCTTTCAGAGTTTGACATAGTTTATGTGAGCCAGAAAGCTATAAAGGGAAGTGCGATAGGGGAATTTTTGGCTAGTGGAGCTCTAGAAGACTATGAGCCATTGAATTTTGATTTCCCAAATGAGAAGTTGATGAGTGTAGCAGCTACAGAGGATTATCCTTGGAAGTTGAGCTTTGATGAGGCATCCAATGTAGTGGGAAATAAAATTGGGGCAGTCTTGGTATCCCCAAATGGTGATTATTATCCATTCACATGCAAGTTGGATTTTGATTGCACAAACAATATGGCCGAGTATGAAGCGTGCATCATGGGACTCCGAGCGGCTATAGAGCGAAGAATAAGAACCTTGGAAGTTTATGGAGACTCTGCGTTGGTAATTTATGAGCTTAAAGGTGAATGGGAGAGAAGGGATCCTAAATTGATCAATTATCAAAAGGTAGTTTTGGGGTTACTTGAGGAGTTCGATGACATCACTTTCAATTATATCCCACGAGACGAAAACCAGATGGCAGATGCTCTAGCAACCTTGGCTTCAATGATTAAAGTGAATAAAGAGGAGGAGATGAGACCCATTTAGATGAGTATCTTCGAGGCTCTAGCTCACTGTTGTAACATTGATCAAGAAGAAAAGGATGATAACCCTTGGTATCAGGATATATTGCGATATGTGAGAGATCGTAAATACCCAGAACAGGCAACTGAAAATGATAAGCGAACTTTAAGGAGATTAGCCTGCGGCTACGTTTTGGATGGGGATATCTTGTACAAAAGAAGAAAGGACCAAGTACTATTAAGATGTGTTGATGCTGTGGAAGCTAAGTCAATCGTGAAAGAAGTTCACGAGGGTGTTTGTGGGACGCATGCTAATGGTTTCACGATGGCTAGACAAATCATGAGGTTTGGATATTATTGGTCTACTTTGGAAGGGGATTCTATCAACTACGCCAAAAAATGCCATAAATGTTAGATTTATGGAGACAAGATTCATGTACCACCTTCACCTCTACACGTTATGACTTCTCCATGGCCTTTGTCTATATGGGGCATGGATGTCATTAGGCCAATATCACCAAAAGCTTCAAATGGGCATCGCTTTATTTTTGTGGTCATTGATTACTTCACCAAGTGGGTAAAGGCTGCTTCTTATGCGAATGTTACTAAGTCGGCTGTAAGTCGTTTCTTGAAGAAAGAGATTATTTGTCGGTATGGGATGCCTAAAAGGATCATATCAGACAATGCACTGGACTTGAACAACAAAACGATAGCAGAAGTTTGTAGTCAGTTCAGGATTAAGCATCATAACTCTTCGCGGTATCGCCCAAGGATGAATGGGGCAGTGGAAGCTGCTAACAAAAACATCAAGAAGATAGTCGGGAAAATGACTGAAACCTACAGAGACTGGCATAAGAAGTTACCATTTGCACTCTTAGCTTACTGAACGTCTGCCAGAACCTCTACCGGGGCAACTCCTTTCTCGTTGGTTTATAGGATGGAAGCAGTGTTACCCATTGAAGTGGAAATACCGTCTCTTCGAGTCTTGTCAAAGATAAAGTTGAATGAAGCTGAATGGATACAATCGCGATATGATCAGTTGAACTTGATTGAGGAAAAGAGGCTAAAGGCCATTCGTCATTGTAAGATGTATTAGAAGCGAATGATGTGAGCTTACGACAAGAAAGTGCCACCAACAGAATTCCACGAGGGGGATCTTGTGTTGAAAAAAATCCTCCCTATTCAGAAGGACTTTAGAGGAACATGGATGCCAAATTGGGAAGGGTCATATGTCGTGAAGAAGGCCTTCTCTGGGGGTGCATTGATCTTAACAGAAATGGATGGGAAGAGTTTGCCCAATCCAGTGAATTCAGACTCAGTCAAAAAGTACTTTGTCTAAAGGAGAGAAGAATTCAGGGTGAAAACCCGCAAAGGGCGCCTTGAGTTTTTGAAAAACAAAAAAAAAATAGAGAAGCCAAGGTGAAAACCCGCAAAGGGCGCCTGGAGACCAAAGGGGTTTTGAGTTGAAAACCCGAAAGGGCAGCTCAAATTTTGAAGAGCACACGGTAATCTTGCTATATCTGATTCAATAAAGAGTGAAGCGCGTTGCATATCGGGGCATCAACAAAGTACTTTGGATCTTTTAAACACATGTTGAATTTAAGAAAGTCTTCATGGAGTTGGAATATAAACGCTCAAGCGGCGATATCTAGGGCATCTAACTCTTGTCCTGTTTGCTATCTTTAGATTCTTTTTCTTCTCAAAGATAGGCTTTCAGAGTAATTTCCTTTGTATTTTTGAAAAATTTATTCAAATCTAATTATTCTCAAGATTAAATTCATCTTCCATTATTCTTAAAGTATGTTACATTAAAATAATGATAGATGAACTAAATAATTTTCACAAATGAAGTTTTGCTCATTACTCTGGAAATTTCTAGATAATACAAAAAACTAAAACAGAATAATTGTTCGAAGAATTCACGTAAGTGAGGTTTGAAAGAACTCGAGGAAATTCTTTCTTTAGTCCAAAATGATGATTGGACAAATCAAACGATTTGATCCAAGAGAGGATCATCTTACAGACATTTTTTGTGGGTCATAGCATTTGAAAAATGGTACAAACCCACAGGCTGAGTAGGAATGATACTTCGAGAGAAATAAGGATAAACTTCGATGAAAGAATGAGTGGTGATGTCTAGAATAGGGGTCATATTCATAAACATTTTGCATTATAATAGGTTTAATTAGGAGCATTTGACTCACTTCGATCATAGCATCCTAATCATTAGGCATGAACTCATACACATTATACAGGTTATGTCCTTCAAGGGACAATGAAGATTGATGCGCCTTAACCCCCTAAGCAGTAGGGTAACAGGCTAAAGCATAGTAGATTTGACCTTTAGGTGTTTACGCTGAAGCGAATCCAAGATGATTTAACATCTCTATATTGTCAGAGAACAAATCGAAGAAACAAATTTGGCATCTCCATATTCGACGGAGAGTAGATCGAAGACATAGCAGATCTAACCTTCGGATGTTTTCACATCGAAGTAGATCCAAGATGATTTGGCATCCTTGCGTTTACAAGTAGCAGATCGAAGACATAGTAGATTTGACCTTTAGGTGTTTACGCTGAAGCGAATCTAAGATGATTTAACATCTCTATATTGTCAGAGAACAAATCGAAGAAACAAATTTGGCATCTCCATATTCGACAGAGAGCAGATAGAAGACATAGCAGATCTAACCTTTGGATGTTTTCACATCGAAGTAGATCCAAGATAATTTGGCATCCTTGCGTTGACAAGGAGCAGATCAAAGACATAGCAGATTTGGCTTTCACGTGTTTATGCTGAAGCAGATCTAAGATGATTTGGCATCTCTGTATTGTCAGAGAACAAATTGAAGAAACAGATTTGGCATCTCCATATTCGACTGAGAGCAGATCGAAGACATAGTAGCTCTGACCTTCATTGAAGCAGATCCAAGATGATTTGGCATCTCTGTATTAGACGGGGAGCAGATTGAAGACACAGCAGATCTGACCTTCATTGAAGCAGATCCAAGATGATTTGGCATCTCAGTATTAGACAGGGAGCAGATCGAAGACATAACAGATTGGACCTTCATTGAAGCAGATCCAAAATGATTTGGCATCTCTGTATTAGACGGGAAGCAGATCGAAGACACAGCAAATCTGACCTTCATTGAAGCAGATCCAAGATGATTTGGTATCTCTGTATTAGACAGGGAGCAGATTAAAGACATAACAGATTGGACCTTCATTGAAGCAGATCCAAGATGATTTGGCATCTCTGTATTAGACGGGGAGCAGATCGAAGACATAGCAGATCTGACCTTCATGTGTTTACATCGAAGCAGATCCAAGATGACAGATTTGGCATCTCTGTATTAGACGGGGAGCAAATCGGAGATAACAGATTTGGCATCTATGTATTGGACAGGGAGCAGATTGAAGAAGCATATTTGGTGTCTCTGTATTAGACGGGGAGCAGATCGAAGATAACAGATTTGGCGTCCCTGTATTAGATGGGGAGCAGATCAAATATAGCAGATATCGCCTTCCTGAGTTGCAGTGAAGGAGATTGAAGCCGTCAAGAGGCCATTTAAAGAAGATCAAGGATCAAGAACTCAAGACTCGGCGAGCCCGGGCAAAATTGGTCCTTTTATAGTCTTTGCTCTATTCCTGTTACACAGCAATGAGCGAAGAGGGGCAACTGTAGACACTCAATTTTGCCCGGGACCAGAAATAAGTCCAAAAACAAAAATAATAAACCCAAAAAAAAAACAAAGTCCAAGTTCAGTCTAGAATTACAAATATAATTTGGCCCAATCGGAATGGCCCATTACTTGAAAAGATTAAAGGTCCATCTACAAGCTTGACTCATATGGAAATATAATCTTCAATGATATGCAATCTTAGATATGATATGCAATCTTAGATATGATTGTAATCTTAGATATGATATGCAATCTTAGAAGATATGATTTTGTAATCTTAGAGATTTAATTTGTAGATACCTTTTAATCTTAACCGTTGATGTAATTGATCTATACCGTTAGATTTGAGGAGGTTCAACTATAAATAGAGGCCTCTCCCTTCATTGTAAAGACACTGGAGTTTTGGGAAACAATAAAAATTTTTAAGAGCTTTCACTCAAATTTCTCTCCCTCTTACGTTCTTATTTTCTACGATTTGTTCTTATTTTATTCTTTGTTCCTCTTCGTTTTCAACCCTTTTTATTTTGATTTAATCCATGTTTCCCGAATTTTTTATATATTTTAATTTTTTAATAATTTTAGTATCATATCAAACTCTTTCATTTTTTAATAATTTTTTTAGTATTACTCTTAGTAAATTATTTTTTAAATTTTACTCAAATCATTATTTTAAAAAAATATATTTCATTTAATTGTCATATTTTATCCAAAAGTTTTTCTAAAATGAGGCAATGTTTTTCGTATTTAGGAATTCGGGAATTAGTGCCCTAACATGTTGGGTTGCGATTTCCCGTTTGTCTAAATGCCTAAAGTATCCTTCTAAATAGATTTTGTAAATCACGAGATGATTTCAGTTACGAGAGTTTAAGAATATCGTGTCCTATCATGCTGGATGTGATGTTTGTATTCTTTTGGAGCTAAGGAATCTCGATTTTCAACTTAAATAATTTCGGTTTTAAAAAAGGGATCCTATTTTTAAATCCTTTTAAATTTTTGACATTAAGACAGAAAACTATTCAATTTGGTACCAATTTTGGGCGTTGCGAGGGTGCTAATCCTTCCTCGTAAGTAACCGACTCCCAAACCTATTTTCTTAATTTTCATAGACCAAAACATTTTATAAGATGATCCAATCACACCTAAAAAGGTTGGTGGCGACTCCCGTTTTCATTTTTCAAAAGTCGATCCCCATTATTCAAACATCCCTTTAAAAAATGGTTTCGACAGGTATGATTTGTAAACTGTTTTATAGGGTTACTCAATAGATCAACTCTTCGGGAAAGGAAGAACCTAATCCCTAAAAAGTCATTAAGGCAGGAATAAACCCTGTAAATACTAAATAAATAATTAAAATACAGACTGACTGATTAGATTCGTGGACCCAAATCTACTACTTCTGACACTACTGAAAACGAGCTATTACACAAATATACACTAATTATCCATTTATTTTCTAAAATACAAAAGTTTGTGAAATCATCTTGACTTATTGAATCAGTGAACTTGGATATATGATGGATATTATTACATAATTTTAACTTGATATGATGGAACTTTTTACAAATTGGCAAATATCAACATCATTACTATTAACAAAAATAATACTAAATTCTGCTTCTTATTGACATTTGGCTATTTGCTTAAATACAAGCCATTGCAAGGGAAAATAAAATAAATGGAAGGCTAGTTATTTCCACCCAGCAACGAGGTAGACGAGAGCCTGGTTGAACTAGCAGTACTATGAGGATATGTTGCCCGTATGAATAAGTTGGGAAAGAATGAATTACTTAGGTACTGTTGGAGGAGGAAGCAACCATTTGGTACCTTCAACATAGTCAAGAACCAAGAATGGTTGAGCTTCCACATCGGATAGTTGTTTGACAAATTTCTCTCGTGTAGCGGGAGTCGCACCTTTCCCTGTGCATTTGTTTTCTCCGTAGTACACAGTGCTACGTGTCAGACCAATCTCACATTATATATCTTAATAAATTTATCAATAAGTTGGGAAAGTTAGTTTACTTGTAGGCATGTAATGTTGTAAGGTTGAGTATTATCTTACTTGGCTCGTTCAGGTTGGCGATTACTAGACCATCCACCAGGATGGACGATTTTATCCATTTCAGTATAAGAATAAACAACTCTTGGACTACTCTTCCAAGCCCTTCCTAAAAATACATCCTTCGCTATTCCAGTCATCCTCTCATGCACGAACGAATAACCCGTATCCTCCTATGAACTTTCTCTCGCTTGTGCTGTAATTACTGCCATCTCCGGATCTCCTTCTAGATCTCCTTCCATGAATATTTCTGAGTTCTGCATCCCACTTTTCTTGTCAAATATATATATGGGGGTATAATACATCATATCTCATGTGTTGAGAATATTAATACCAGATATAATGATGTCTCGCTTCTGAAAATGAAATCAACAGTGCTGAAACACCCCTAAACCGTATCCATCACCGGACTAGGGTTAAGCAGCATTATCAAACATATCGAAACACTTCGCATTCATTTCACAAACATCATAGCATCATAGTCAAACATCAAAATAAGTCCCTTTCTTATGTCAATGATACTTTAAACATGCATTAGGAAAAGGTCGGAACTAAACCGAACCTATTAAATATTTTTTGAACTTAACCAATTCTTTCAAACTGTTAAAGTCACATGCCCGTACGACTAGGCCGTGTGTCACTCACGGGCACTAGACACGCCCATGTGAACCAGCCATGCCAAAAATAGGTCCTATACTGACTTTTTCAAAGGACCAATAGGCACGCCCGTGTACTATGGTCGTGCGATACTTAGCTAGCTACTGACTTATGCCCACGGCCATATAACACGCTCGTGTGTCAAATCCGTGTGATTTTTAAGAGGTTACTGCCAAACAAACACGGCCACAAAGCACGCCCGTGGCCTTTGACCGTGTGGCACAATGCAGGCTTGGTTTAAGCCAACTTGCCACCCCATTATGGGTCAACCTACAAACAAGGAATCAAGCATATATGTGCAACCCAATCAACCATTCTTTATGCTAAAACATAATGTAAGATTATATAAAAAACATCATCCATTCTCATACCATGAACTCACCAAACTTAGATTCTCCTTTGCCCAATTAAGACATGCCATAATTGCAAATTAACATCACGTGTCATAAGCCACTATCAAATATGAGTTCAAACACAAATTAGCCAAATCTCATGGCTAACCATATACATCACAAAACATACTTCCAAACTTTTAGCCTATACATGCCATTCTTCAAATATTTACATTTTGAAAAGTACCAAAATGAGATCGATAGTGTGGTGACGATCCTCAATTATCCCCGAGCATTCAGTAGCTACGATAACTGTAAAAAAGACAGTAATCACACAGAGTAAGCTTTTAAAAGCTTAGTAAGCTCGTACTCAAAACATTCATAGTATATGAACATAAAATGATAACCTATGAGTATTTGCATAATTTCAATCCATATAACTATATCAACTCAATGAGATTCATATACATAACATCATCTACCACTTAGGCATTATACATACCTGAAGCTTCCCGTACTTATTCACTTTTGTACTTACCTCATGTTAAATGTTATAAGACTTTCCATAAGTGATTCATATTTTATACATCAGCACACTTAGTGCTATAAGGTTAGCCGAAGCTAAATATTTCTGCACACTTAGTGCCATCTCAAATAACCGAGACTAAGTCGGTATCGCACACTTAGTGCCTCAAATAGCCGAAGCTAGTTAAATCGCAAACTTAGTGCCCAAGCTAGTTTAAATCGCACACTTAGTGCCAAAACTTCCGTTTCATCACCATATTATCCAATTCAATTATATACAACCTATGTATAATAAAGACATCAAAACATACTTAACATCATATTTTAAGTACGAACTTACCTCGTACTCGGAATTTGTCTACTCGGACTATCTACTCGATAACCATCGACTTTCCTCGATCTAAGTCCGAATTCCTCCTTTCTTGATCTATAGGTTTTCCAAATTAACCCTTTTATTCACAAATTAATACAATTCCATCTATAAACACATATTTAGGGAATTTTACAATTTATCCCTCATATTTTCACATTTTGACACTTTAGTCCCTAATTCACAAAATCACAAAATACACATAATTTGCATATACTTATGCTTGGCCGAATTCTTCTAGTACTCATACTAGTCCACACATTTCATTTATTTCACATTTTAGTTCCTCACAATAACATTTTCACAAATTAGCCCAATTTACTCAAATCCAACTAAAATCCAAAGACAAAACATGTAAACTCAACATCAAGCTTTCATATTTCACCATTTAACAACAAAAAACTCATAAATTCATCCATGACATCTAACACCCCAATCCCGTATCCGTCACCAGAATAGATAAAGGGGCATTACCAGTCTTGAAACTCATATCAGAACAGTAAAATTTTTTTTTTTGAACATTCCTTTAGATAAGTACTAGAGACAGTCAGGGATACAATTTAAACATCTATAAGTACACATTCAAAAGATGCCATTTTCGCATGGCTTATATACATTAACCAAAATATCCTCTCACTACTAGTCAATTCTATACATGCCATAAGATAATCCAAAACGTAGCAGTACCAAACAATGGATAGTGATAGTGTGACTAGTTGCTGATGATCCCCGAGCCTGTAGCTTCGCAATGAGATCTATAAAATAGAGAAAACAAAGTAAACGGAGTAAGCATTACAATGCTTAGTAAGTTTTAAGCAGTGACAACAGATAACAATCAAATTATAACATAGTTGTTCATATTTTTATTTCACTCTTCCTTCGGGCATACCATCCCTTTACCGAATATGCACATCTCATCATATACAATAGGCAGATAAACTTTCACATAAAAGTGAGCTCATGTGACATAGATATATTGTATGATTTCACATATCCTCTCACACTGATCCGAAGTCACATAATCATAGGAATAGTCTCATAGATTGCTCTCATATGCATCACATAACTACCTTATGATTTAGTTCAAATCAAGCTCACATATAAACTTGGAGTACATACCTGTTTAACCTTTCGCGTTGAATATATTTTTATGCAATTCTTATTACGAAGTCTTATAGCTCAAACCTCTACTCGGATTATCGGCGAGACCTTTAGCTCAGACGAAATCTCCACATGAAGTTATCGGGTCTTACCCGGACAAAATCTCCACATGTAGTCATCGGGTCTTACCCGAACAAAATCTCCACACGTAGTCATCGGGTCTTACCCGGACAAAATCTCCACACGTAGTCATCGGGTCTTACCCGGACAAAATCTCCACACGTAGTCATCGGGTCTTACCCGGACAAAATCTCCACACGTAGTCATCGGGTCTTACCCGGAATATATTTCCAAGTTTCATGTACATTTAATCACATGTTACAACATTCACATCGACTGTCATATTTGTAATTCATTTGCCTCATCCAAAAATCTAATAATACACACCTTTCACCGTTTGTCATTTGGCCACAATATATATATATACACATCTCGTACATATCTCACATTAGCCATTTGGCTTTACCACATATCCATCTCATACACGTTTCGCATTAGCCATTTGGCCTTACCACATATATCCATGTTCACATTCATCACATTGGCCATTCGGCCTTATCTCATATATGCATGTTCACATTCATCACATTGGCCATTCGGCCTTATCACACATACGCATGTTCACATTCATCACATTGGCCATTCGGCCTTATCACGCATATATATATATACAGGTTCACATTCATCACATTGGCCATTCGGCCTTATCACACATACGCATGTTCACATCCATCACATAAAATCCTAAATCAAAATATAAATTTTCATGTATTCACATCACAATTATCCAGATATACTTCACATACCACATATACTTTCACGTATACACACTGTCTTGGCTGAATCTACATCTATCATTTTCCAATATCACAATTTAGAATTCACGTATGGGTTTAATCAATAGCTTATGAGCAACTAAAACAAGTTTATCAAGGTTTACAACATAATCTCAAATTCAGCACAAGCTGTTTTTCCTGAGCAATAGTCACTAAATTATTTATAACTGGAGCTACAAAACTCCAAATCACTTTCCATTAATTTTTCCTGAATATAGACTCGTATATATTCCATCCATAAAATTTCCAGAATTTTAGGTTTGGCCAATCAATACCAGATTTTTCTTAAAGTTTCCCCTGTTTCACTATTTGACTAATCTGACCACTCTTCACTACGAATCAAATTTCTCATTTTACAGAATTCAAAATGTGTTGTATTTGATTTCATTTGAAACTAGACTTATTAAGGAGTCTAAGCATATAAATTTTATCTTATAACCATTTTGTACAATTTATAATGATTTTCTAAAAACCGAATAGGGGATTTCGGAGTCATTCTGACACCATCTCACACAACTTTAAATATCTCTTTATAGGAAATTTCTTTGCTCACAAGGTCTCTTTTATAAGAAACTAGACTAATTAAGCCTTGATTACATATTTTATGCAGCCTATAATTCCACACCAACAATTTATAGTGATTTTCTAAAATCACGTTACTGCTGCTGTCCAAAGCAAATTATTACAATTTGCTCTTAAATTTCCAAGTCCAAACACTTATGAACTTACCATTTGAGTTTAAGACATATCATGGCCACATCATATCTTATTAAATCAACTCATTATGTCCTATTATGATTGAATTTACTCAACGTTTAATCACTTAAAACTTACCTCGGATGTTGTCGAACGATTTCGGCGGCTATTCGATCACTTTTTCCTTTCCTTTATCCAACTTTGGTCCTCTAAGCTCTTGAGCTAATTCAAACAAATTTAACTTATTAAAGTCTCATTATGCTAGCTTATGGCCGAATGTACAACATCAATCTATGCATTCATTCGTGTGGCCGAACATGCATGTCTATGTTGAGGCCGATTGCATACTTAATACATTCTACAAGTATGGTCACTTGTATTGACCAAATACCATTTTGTTTCAAGTTCAAAACTTGGCTAATACACATATATGCACTATTAAAACATCCTCTCCATTCCATCAATTCAACACATGCATTACTCATTAATATACGAAATTATATTCGGCCTTAGCACACCTCTTGCTGGCCGAATTTTTTCTCTATCTAGCAACATTTTATGTACTATGCCGAACCAAAAAGATCAAACACCTAGCTTAATCATTTCCAAAACACTTAACCGGCCTTTGACCAAGACTTTAAACAAAGTCTATGTTCGGCTATCACACATATGGGCATTATTAGTTCAAAGTTTTAACAAGATTAATTTCTTTGATCTTAACCTAAATGACAACCCCCATTGTTCATCTAGATTTTGCATGAAACAAACACCAACCAAGAAAACAACACCCATGGCCGAGTATCATCTTCATCACATAGCAAGATTTAAACCATAGGCTAGGTAGAACTCAAACTAACATCAAAAATATGCATGAATCTCATGGAAGAACATCAAACTTACCTTAACCTAGCTACAAGCATGGCCGAATCTCTTCAACATTTCCTCCTCCTAAACACCAACCAACCGAACATGAAGCAAGAACTCCTTCCTTCTTCCTTAGAATTTTCGGCCAAAAGAAATGAAAGAGGATGAACAAATTTTCTTTTTTTTTCTTTTCTTCACTCACGGCAATGGGGGGGACAATCACACACATCCTTTCTTTTCTTTTTTTTGTTTCTCATCCTACTAACACTAATATTTTATTGCCCATGCCCTTTATTTTATTAATCCTTACATAATGCACTACCCCAACATGTTTATGACATGTTTTTAGCCATAACATCTTGTCCACCCATGCTCTTTATTTTATTAATCCTTACATAATGCACTACCCCAACATGTTTATGACATGTTTTTAGCCATAACATCTTGTCCACCCATGCTCATGGCCGGCCACTACATATTAGGGGGGAAAATTGACATGCAAGTCCTCCCTTTTGATTACATGCACTATTAGGTCCTTGTAGATTAGCCTATCACATTTCAAAAATGTCACCCATAAGTCCTTTTGACTAAATTCACATGCAATTTACTAAATCGAAGCCTAAAACTTTCACACATTCATATTCACATATTTTAGACAATAATTATCATATTCAAATAATTTGGTGACTCAGTTTAGCGGTCCCGAAACCGCTTTCCGACTAGGGTCACTTTAGGGGTGTCACAACTCTTCCCCCCTTTAGGGATTTTCGTCCCCGAAAATTTCTACCGATGCATAGTTTAGGATAACGTCCTCTTATTGAATTATATTCATATAAACATTGGCTCATCGATAGCAATTGTAATTCATTATTGATTTCTCATCGATCTATAAAATCATTTTCTTATCTTAAAACAAATACATAAACATTTCTACAAGTATGCACATATATCTCATTTTCTTGATTTCATAAGCAATAATCACTTAATTTAATTCACAAATGCATTTCAAACACATATTAAGCACATATTAACATGTATAATTCACATCATCAACCCACATATTTGTAACCCACATTTTCATTCATGTATAAGCTGTAACCTAACCGAAAGTACACATATACTCAAACATCCCAATAAATATCCTTTATGACTTTATCACATCTCAATATTCAACTTAACTCATTTCCAAAAGAAAAGTCAACTTCCACGTACCTGAACATTTAGTTCATTTAGCACATTCAATCATAGTTAACGTTACCCGTATACAGTCGAATAGGCATAAAGCCTAATATAATACACTGGCATGAGATTTATTCTAGCGCATAACTCGTATATCCAAAATTATCAACATTCATAAAAAATTCTTTCAAACTTCCGAATGTCAAAACTTAATCAAAATAATTTCTTGAACAAGATTAACAAAATAGTGTCCATTCAGCAATAGCACATATAACTTCATATACCGATAATCTCATAGACTAAATCCATAACACATTTTCAACTAAGCACTTAAGTGCACATATAACATAAATCTATTCCTTAACAACATATCCACCATTTTTTTTCATGTATCCACTTATAACAAAATTACAGCCGAAACAATAATCAATCGTCAATTTATATCTATTAATCCCCAATTCAAACTCAAATACCGAATATCATTATCTAATTAAAATTCAACATCTAACTTCAATTCTACTTCTTAAGATTTGTCAATTTAAAGAGCGTCGTACTTGTCTGAGTATGTCACTTACTTAAAGCCATAGTCCAACCATGGTCTTACATATTATCACATATCGAGTCGATGCCATGTCCTAGACATGGTCTTACACAACATCTCAAATCAATGCCTTCATCCCAGACGAGGTCTTACATGAATCTCATTTCACACACTTAGTGCCCACTGATCGATCTCGCACACATAGTGCTTGGTTGAAGAACTCGCACACACAGTGCCTCAATTACCAATTTCGCACACATAGTGCTCGGTTAAAAGAATTTGCACACACAGTGCCTCTAATCATTCGCACACATAATGCCCATATTCATTCGTTATTACACATTGAAATGACTTAACTAAGTCTATAAAACATCACATATGTACACTTTTAAACATATCATCTCATTTAAATTTGAATTCGTATAGTAATGAACACTTAAACTTTGCTCAAATTACCGGCACGAAGCCTACTAGGCACGAAGGCCTGAATACACGTCACCAGCATGATTGCTCCTCGGGACCTAGCCCGGATATAACACCAGCACGAATGCTCTTCGAGGTTTAGCACGGATATATCACTAGCACGAATGCTCTTCGGAACTTAGCCCGGATACATCACTAGCACGAATGCTCCTTGGGACTTAGCCCAGATATATCACTAGCACGAATGCTCCTCGGGACTTAGCCCGGATATATCACTAGCACGAATGCTCCTCGGGACTTAGCCCGGATATATCACTAGCACGAATGCTCCTCGGGACTTAGCCTGGATATACCACTAGCACGAATGCTCCTCGGGACTTAGCCCGGATATATCACTAGCACGAATGCTCCTCGGGACTTAGCCCAAATACATCACTAGCACGAATGCTCTTCGGGACTTAGCCCGGATATATCACTCTCAATTCTCATGTACATATACACATATAGCAATACACATTAGTATATCATTTACATTACTTGAATACAAACACAACATGCTTATCGACCATTCAACTTCCAGTTCCATAGCCACATACAAAAATCACATTTATAGTCATAACACTCTTTCAAAATTGCATCACTTATACCCTTATAATTCAATCCAAATCGAAATTCAAATACGAGTACATGATACGTACCTGATCAACTTAATAATTTAGGCATATCTAAGTGAAGTTATATCGCAAATTCTCATAGTTAGAAGCTTGCTACAGCTCGATAGGGATCAAGATTCATTACAATACAGCAAACACATTTCAATAGCCAAAAATCATCACCCTATCATTTTATCACTTTATGGCATGTATAAATAGACTCACGCATGCTACGTTAGTCCTAGAATCGACTAAACCGTAGCTCTGATACCAATAAAATGTAACACTCCAATCCCGTATCTGTCGCCGGAATAGATAAAGGAGCATTACCAGTCTTGAAACTCATATCAGAACAGTAAAATTTTTTTTTTTGAACATTCCTTTAGATAAGTACTAGAGACAGTCAGGGATACAATTTAAACTTCTATAAGTACACATTCAAAAGATGCCATTTTCGCATGGCTTATATATATTAACCAAAATATCCTCTCACTACTAGTCTATTCTATACATGCCATAAGATAATCCAAAACGTAGCAGTACCAAACAATGGATAGTGATAGTGTGACTAGTTGCTGATGATCCCCGAGCCTGTAGCTTTGAAATGAGATCTATAAAATAGAGAAAACAAAGTAAACGGAGTAAGCATTACAATGCTTAGTAAGTTTTAAGCAGTGACAACAGATAACAATCAAATTATAACATAGTTGTTCATATTTTTATTTCACTCTTCCTTCGGGCATACCATCCCTTTACCGAATATGCACATCTCATCATATACAATAGGCAGATAAACTTTCACATAAAAGTGAGCTCATGTGACATAGATATATTGTATGATTTCACATATCCTCTCACACTGATCCGAAGTCACATAATCATAGGAATAGTCTCATAGATTGCTCTCATATGCATCACATAACTACCTTATGATTTAGTTCAAATCAAGCTCACATATAAACTTGGAGTACATACCTGTTTAACCTTTCGCGTTGAATATATTTATATGCAACTCTTATTACGAAGTCTTATAGCTCTAACCTCTACTCGGATTATCGGCGAGACCTTTAGCTCAGACGAAATCTCCACATGAACTTATCGGGTCTTACCCGGACAAAATCTCCACACGTAGTCATCGGGTCTTACCCGGACAAAATCTCCACACGTAGTCATCGGGTCTTACCCGGACAAAATCTCCACACGTAGTCATCGAGTCTTACCCGGAATATATTTCCAAGTTTCATGTACATTTAATCACATGTTACAACATTCACATCGACTGTCATATTTGTAATTCATTTGCCTCATCTAAAAATCTAATAATACACACCTTTCACCGTTTTTCATTTGGCCACAATATATATATATATATATACACATCTCGTACATATCTCACATTAGCCATTTGGCTTTACCACATATCCATCTCATACACGTTTCGCATTAGCCATTCGGCCTTACCACATATATCCATGTTCACATTCATCACATTGGCCATTCGGCCTTATCTCATATATGTATGTTCACATTTATCACATTTGCCATTCGGCCTTATCACACATACGCATGTTCACATTCATCACATTGGCCATTCGGCCTTATCACACATACGCATGTTCACAATCATCACATTGGCCATTCGGCCTTATCACGCATATATATACACAGGTTCACATTCATCACATTGGCCATTCGACCTTATCACACATACGCATGTTCACATCCATCACATAAAATCCTAAATCAAAATATAAATTTTCATGTATTCACATCACAATTATCCAAATATACTTCACATACCACATATACTTTCACGTATACACACTGTCTTGGCTGAATCTACATCTATCATTTTCCAATATCACAATTTAGAATTCGCGTATGGGTTTAATCAATAGCTTATGAGCAACTAAAACAAGTTTATCAAGGTTTACAACATAATCTCAAATTCAGCACAAGCTGTTTTTCCTGAGCAATAGTCACTAAATTATTTATAACTGGAGCTACAAAACTCCAAATCACTTTCCGTTAATTTTTCCTGAATATAGACTCGTATATATTCCATCCATAAAATTTCCAGAATTTTAGGTTTGGCCAATCAATACCAGATTTTTCTTAAAGTTTCCCCTGTTTCACTGTTTGACTAATCTGACCACTCTTCACTACGAATCAAATTTCTCATTTTACAGAATTCAAAATGTGTTGTATTTGATTTCATTTGAAACTAGACTCATTAAGGAGTCTAAGCATATAAATTTTATCTTATAACCATTTTGTACAATTTATAATGATTTTCTAAAAACCGAACAGGGGATTTCGGAGTCATTCTGACACCGTCTCACACAACTTTAAATATCTCTTTATAGGAAATTTCTTTGCTCACAAGGTCTCTTTTATAAGAAACTAGACTAATTAAGCCTTGATTACATATTTTATACAGCCTATAATTCCACACCAACAATTTATAGTGATTTTCTAAAATCACGTTACTGCTGCTGTCCAAAGCAAATTATTACAATTTGCTCTTAAATTTCCAAGTCCAAACACTTATGAACTTACCATTTGAGTTTAAGACATATCATGGTCACATCATATCTTATTAAATCAACTCATTATGTCCTATTATGATTGAATTTACTCAACGTTTAATCACTTAAAACTTACCTCGGATGTTGTCGAACGATTTCGGCGGCTATTCGATCACTTTTTCCTTTCCTTTATCCAACTTTGGTCCTTTAAGCTCTTGAGCTAATTCAAACAAATTTAACTTATTAAAGTCTCATTATGCTAGCTTATGGCCGAATGTACAACATCAATCTATGCATTCATTCGTGTGGCCGAACATGCATGTCTATGTTGAGGCCGATTGCATACTTAATACATTCTACAAGTATGGTCACTTGTATTGACCAAATACCATTTTGTTTCAAGTTCAAAACTTGGCTAATACACATATATGCACTATTAAAACATCCTCTCCATTCCATCAATTCAACACATGCATTACTCATTAATATACAAAATTATATTCGGCCTTAGCACACCTCTTGCTGGCTGAATTTTTTCTCCATCTAGCAACATTTTATGTACTATGCCGAACCAAAAAGATCAAACACCTAGCTTAATCATTTCCAAAACACTTAACCGGCCTTTGACCAAGACTTTAAACAAAGTCTATGTTCGGCTATCACACATATGGGCATTATTAGTTCAAAGTTTTAACAAGATTAATTTCTTTGATCTTAACCTAAATGACAACCCCTATTGTTCATCTAGATTTAGCATGAAACAAACACCAACCAAGAAAACAACACCCATGGCCGAGTATCATCTTCATCACATAGCAAGATTTAAACCATAGGCTAGGTAGAACTCAAACTAACATAAAAAATATGCATGAATCTCATAGAACAACATCAAACTTACCTTAACCTAGCTACAAGCATGGCCGAATCTCTTCAACATTTCCTCCTCCTAAACACCAACCAACCGAACATGAAGCAAGAACTCCTTCCTTCTTCCTTAGAATTTTCGGCCAAAAGAAATGAAAGAGGATGAACAAATTTTCTTTTTTTTTTCTTTTCTTCACTCACGGCAATAGGGGGAGAATCACACACATCCTTTCTTTTCTTTTTTTTGTTTCTCATCCTACTAACACTAATATTTTATTGCCCATGCCCTTTATTTTATTAATCCTTACATAATGCACTACCCCAACATGTTTATGACATGTTTTTAGCCATAACATCTTGTCCACCCATGCTCATGGCCGGCCACTACATATTAGGGGGGAAATTGACATGCAAGTCCTCTCTTTTGATTACATGCACTATTAGGTCCTTATAGATTAGCCTATCACATTTCAAAAATGTCACCCATAAGTCCTTTTGACTAAATTCACATGCAATTTACTAAATCGAAGCCTAAAACTTTCACACATTCATATTCACATATTTTAGACAATAATTATCATATTCAAATAATTTGGTGACTCAGTTTAGCGGTCCCGAAACCGCTTTCCGACTAGGGTCACTTTAGGGGTGTCACATGACAGATTTCAAATCATCAACAAAATTAGAAATTGAGGCATGGGCTTCATAGTACACTTAGCAACGATCTCAAAAACGTTGAAATTATCAAAAACTGAAGTAAAAACGTACCCAAATTAATCTTCCAATGTACCGAAACATAAAAGCCTTTATTCTTTCTTTTTGTTCTTCAATTTTGGTGGATGAACACATATATGACATGATTTTCTAATTTCTTTTCCTATAAATTACTTTAATAAATAATTTCCCATTTTGCCCTTTTATAAACAATTCTAAATTCACCTAAAACCTACCCTTATAAGTCCATTCAAACTTCCAATTGTCAAATAACCACATAAAGACCTTTACTCTAGAAAGACAACTCAAATAAGCACTTAAACATCTAGCACACAGCTTTTATATTTTATGCGATTAGCTCCTTTTTTACAAATTAAGCACACAAACAGTTACATTTTCAAACGAGACTTTCACACATGTCAATTCACTTACCAAATACACGTAAATTAATATTAAAATAGTTTTTAACTTAGATTTGTGGCCCAAAACTACTATTCTAACTAGGGTCAAAATCGAGCTGTTAAAATTCTCCCTCTTAAGGGTTTTCGTCCCCAAAAATCTTATCGTTAAACAGATTTGGATATTGCTGTTTCATAGAATCTTCAGGCTCCCATGTGGCCTCTTCAATACCGTGTCGATGCCACATCACTTTAACTAATAGAATTTTCTTATTACGTAACACTTTAACCTCTCGAGCTATGATTCGGATCGGCTTTTCTCCGTAGGTCATATCAGACCGAATTTCAATCTCAGATGAAAGAATTACATGCGAAAGATCAGATCTGTACTGTCGAAGCATCGATACATGAAACACATTATGTATCTTTTCTAACTCAGATGGTAGCCTCAATCTATAAGCAACCGGCCCAACCCCCTCGATGATTTCATACGGCCCAATAAATCTCGGACTTTGTAATATCCTGATTTTGGGCCTAGTCGGAATAGTGGTTTCGTGACCACAAAATCTGAGATAAAAATAATTATTTTATGATTATTTTGATGTCTATGATATGATTGCATGATTGTGTGAAAATTTCGTGAAGAAATTTTATGCATAAAATGCTTAAATTGAAATTAGGGACTAAATCTAATAATTTGTAAAACTTGCATTCTAGAAGTTTCTAGTATGAAATTGTTTTGAAATATTAATTAGGAGGTCTTAAATAGAAATTTTACCAATTTCTAAGTCTATGGACAAAAATTGGACATGGATGGAATTTTTGGAAAGTTTAGTAGTAAGGGAATTTTGGTCATTTAGGGGTAAAATGAATTAAAATACAAAATTAAAAGCCAATTTTGCTCATCTTCAACCCCATGGCCGAATATAGCAAGGAGAAACCATGGCTAGGGTTTTTCAAACTTCCAAGCTCGATTGTAAGTCCTCTCTAGCCTCGTTTTTAATGATTTTTACGTTTTTGGAGTCCCGGTAGCTCGATTAAGCTTATGCTAGCAATAATTCAACCTAGGGTTCATATTTGGAAAAATACCCATAGGTGAAATTTGTGTATTTTGGTGTTTTATGATAGAATATGAGGTTTTAAATTATGTTAGACAACTTGTGCTACTCGGTTTTAAGCGAAAACTAGAAAAAGGGCTTAATCGGTAAAAATACCTAATAGTCATAAGTACATGTTAGAGTGAGAATTTGATGTTTCCATAGAAGGGAAAAATGATCAGCATGTCATAAAACATAAGAAAATAGGCTGAAGTTTAATTTACGAGCTTTGGGGCAAAAGTGTAAATATGCAAAAGTTTAAGGGCAAAACTATAATTTTGCCAAAATATGATTTTGGGTCAATTTGAATAATTTGAGTCCTAATTAGACTATATTTTAAATGATAGAGCAAGGAAAACTGAAATTCGGGCTAAAATGGAAAAATACCAAGTTGTGGACGAAATGGTAAAAGTAGCCATTTTCGCATACGAGGTAAGTTCATGTGTAAATAATGTAGCATAATTGTTATTTTTAAGTTATTGATGTTAATTATATGATATGCTGATTTTTTTATCGTGAAATATTATGCTTTGTGGTTAATGTTGAGTAATATGCAAATTATGTTTACTACTTGATAAATATGAATTGCTACTGAGTATCGGTTCCGATATTCCATGGAAGACGGAAATGTGAGATCGAGGAAAAAAGCCCGTTTGAACCTTAGGAATAGATTAGGATACAAGTGACATGTCACTAGGATGGTTGAGCATCCCAACTCGTTGAGTTGAGTCCGAGTTCACTTATGGATGCGGATGTCCGAACTCGTTGAGTTGAGTCCGAGTTCGTGAAATGTAACTAGGCATCCGAACTTGTTGAGTTGAGTCCGAGTTCACTTATGGATGCGAACGCCCGAGCTCATTGAGTTGAGTCCGAGTTCACTTAGGGGCGAGTTACATGATTTCTTGATTACATATGAGGCACTTATGTGCAAATTATCCGTGTATCCGAGTTGTATTCCGATGTGTTCAACGGGTGAAATTTCTAGTGAAATGAAAGAACACTTAAGATGCAACCGACGTTTTGGTAAGTGTTGTGAAATGGACACTTTGGACAGGTATGTTCTTAACCCTCGGGTTGATAATAGATACAACAACGATAAGGTAGTAAGATGATGAATTATGTTTAGAAATATGATATATGTTTTGGTGATACCATGCTAAAGTTGTTTGGTATATTTGTATTGTTATGTTACTTGTTATTTACATATGAACTTACTAAGCATTTATGCTTACTCCCTCCTCTTTATTTACTGTAGTTTTGAACAAGCCAGCTCGGGAATCGGGACGGGTCGAAGATTCGATCACACTATCCAAAGGACTTTCATCTGGGTAAATGGCTTGTAAAACTTAAGTATGGCATGTATAGCAACATATTTATTTTGTGTAAATAATTTTATGATATGGCCATGATTGGTTGAGAAAATGTTTGATATTGATAAGTTATGGTGATGGTTAAATTTAGATCATGTTTGATATCATGGAAGTTTAATAGGTTATCTAGTTCATAACAACTCATGAAAAGATGAAATTTGCCTTAAAACAGAATATTGCTGCAGCAATGACATGAATTTGACAAATCACTAAAAATAGTATAAATGGAATTAAATGATGATCAAGTTATGAAATTGAAGCTTAATGAGTCTATTTTCATATGGATAAAAAAAGAGGCATATAAATTATACTTTATGAGATATTTGAAACCTTGTGAAACAGGGCCAGAGTAATTTCTGGATCCTCTGTTCTGACTTTAAAAATTCATAATCAATTTTACAAAAATAATTAGAAGTCATTCTTTATACGTACAGATTCCTTATTGAGTCTAGTTTTAATAGAGACAAACCTCGTAGTCATTGAAATTCTGTATAGAGAGATATCTGATTCGTAATACACAGATGTCAGAGCAGTCAAACCCTAAAATAGGGGAGACTTTAACTAATAAACTGTACTAATTGGCCCAACCAAAAATTCTAGAAAAAAAATTAGTAAATAGATATATGAGTCTAGATTTAGGGAAAATTTAAATATCTTGATTTTGAGTTTCGTAACTCGAGATATGATTTTTCTTGTAACTGTGACGCGAGTAGCTAGAAAGTTGTGAATGTAGAAACAAAAGATTTGAAGTTCTTAATTTGATAAATTATGTTCGGTAACTCCTCAAGCTCGACTCCGGTGACGGTTTCGGGCGTGGGGGCGTTACATTTAGTGGTATCAGAGTAGGTTTAGTCGGTTCTCGGACTAACCTAGTATGTGTAAAAGTTTAGCTATACATGCCACTGATCTGTGATAGTGTGATGTCTTCCAACGCGTATGAGTACCGTCTTATTTAGACAGGGTACTCTCCAACCGAGCTGCGCTGACCATGTTCAATGTTATGTGAAGGTATTTGAGTAAAGTTATGATTATGATAAGTCTCGGTTCAGAAAAGTATGAATAAAAGTTTATGATACATATGTGATAATATGTGAGATGAAAGTTCATGTTGTGATAAATATCCATATTTGCTTAATGCTCATACGATGTAGTGTATGTGGCTTACTTGATAAGATGAACGGAATAAATAGAAAGTAGTAGAGGTATGAATAAAGGTCATAATATCATGATACGAATGAAAATGTCCTTGTCTTGATTGGACGTTGAATGTTGATGAATGTTAATGATATACAATTTTTATGAGATAAAGGATTATAATGAAATGAACTTATCTATGTTAAATTGTTGGACTGAATTATATGATTGTAATGATATGTACATGATGATGCACGAAATGAAAGTTGTGATTGTGATGCAAATATCTATGTTTGTTTGGCCTTATTTGATGTCATGAGCATGAATTAATTTAATTAAATGAATGGATAAGTAAAGCTATCTAGAAAACATAGAATGTATGCATAAGTATATTGTCTAAATAGGACAATAGGAAAATTGGTGTAAGCCAACATGAATGAATGACATGATTTTAATGATGTTGCTATGATGATGGGAGTTGTGTCATATGTGTATGTGTAAGAAAGTCGAGTCAGAGGTCCTACAACCCCTCCCCCTTACCAAAGTGGTACTTATAATGGAATTTCATGATATTTGTATTGAATAAGTTTTCGGTTGAGAACCCAAAGAGTTTAGTGATAGAATAATTATAAGTATGCTCAGAGATTGAAAATGAGCTGATAAGTAAAGTCAGAGCCAGTAAAGTATCGGATTGATGTAAAGATTATTGGAGTTATGCACTGTCCCAGTTAGAAAAGGAATTCTCCTTGGTAAACCGAATTACTCAGGTGCAAGGTCGAGAAAAGTGTAAATCAAAATTTATTCAGAACTGGCCTTCCTTAGTGAATGGTTTAATATGAAATTTGTGACGGCAGAACTAGTTGGGGAAATGATAATTGAAATGTGAACTATCTGAGTGTGACAGTTATGACTGGACAGGTTTAGCAGTCTCTTTTGAGATGTTCTATGTGTTTACCCATTCTCAGAAATATTTCTATGGCTATTGATCTTCTGAAGAAATTCTTGTTATATGGGAATGTCTTTTAATCCTGGTGTTGGATGAAAGCATTGGTAGTCTGACTGGTTTATAATTTATATTGCTCTATTGCATCGGGTATTCTATTTCATTTCGTCTGATAAGAATTGATGAGAGAATACATATCATATTATGATTCTGTTTCTTCTACTTGATGCTTCATCTGATATATATGTATGGGAAGATATATTGATCTTGTTATATTTGATTTCAGTGGGATTAAATGATGTTTTCTTCTGGACTTTCTTTCTTTGAAGAATTATCGGGGTATTCTGTATTTTCTCTATGAGTTTGGTTTTCGATTCTCCGGTATAGTATCGTACCTTGGGTTTCTTTATTCTGGATTTCTCTATCTTGGATTTCTTTATTCGGTTTCCTTGTTATCTTTGTTCCATAATTTGTCAATTATGACTCGTGTTCGAAGTGCGTTCTTCAGCTCGTGATAATCATGTCAAATATGACTATACTTCTAATTTGATCTTGGTAATGTGGTGATTTTAGTATTGGGATTTTTTCTAATTTCTGTGTAAGGATTTGACATCAGTAAAGGCATAGGTGATAAAAGCGCGAGTTTCAGTCGGTATGGTGAATTATTTATTTGAAAGATTTCATGTGACAATTATGTCAGGATTATTTTTCTCAAGTCTGATAATAGAATTTCATTTTGTACAGATAAAAGAGTAAATAGTCTGAACGAGAAGTGTATATTTATTAGAAAGAGTTGGATATTAGTTAAAGTCACTACGAATGATAAGGTTTTCGTCTTGTGAAAGCTGAAAAGTTTATTACATGTTGACAGAGTTCGGATAGATGAGAATATTGGTAACCGAAGCGTCTGAACTAGACTAGTCTACATTGAGTAAAGACTTCCTGACTTTCAAAAATGTACCGTTGTATGAATTGTGATGTGTTTCAAGACAGTGAGGTAATGTGATAGTTAAGAGCATTCGATGTTACATAAAATCTGAGTTGTTAAAGAGGTTAAAGCCGAGCATTGGGATCTATCAAAATTATCCTTGCCAGTGTTGATATTGGGATGGAAATGAGAAGGACTATTCTTGAGGCCATATCAGAATTATTTCCATGGCGGAAAGAGGAAAATGTGATGTATCCTATTGTTAAATGTTTGGCGAGATCTATAAATCATATCGGTATTGAATGAATTCCTACTCATCAGATTCATGGAATTTCAGGTCTTTTTGATTGTTGAATTTCTTGGAATTCTAGTCTCCATTAACCAAATTGAGATCTGGTTTTATGTCAAGATGACAAGGGAAACGGAGAAGGGTTGAAAATTTAAGAACAATTAAGAGATGAGTTCGTAAACTTTCAGAATATATGAGAAATTAATGAGATATATTGGAGGCACCGCCTGAGTGAAAGTTCTTCAGCACCGAATATGAAATTGAGGAATCTAAGTGAATACCACTTTTCTGGTAAGATTTTCAGGGACGAAAATCCCTAAAGGGGGGAGAGTTGTAATATCCTGATTTTGGGCCTAGTCGGAATAGTGGTTTCGTGACCACAAAATCTGATATAGAAATAATTATTTTATGATTATTTTGAGGTCTATGATATGATTGCATGATTGTGTGAAAATTTCGTGAAGAAATTTTATGCATAAAGTGCTTAAATTGAAATTAGGGACTAAATCTAATAATTTGTAAAACTTGCATTCTAGAAGTTTCTAGTATGAAATTGTTTTGAAATATTAATTAGGAGGTCTTAAATAGAAATTTTACCAATTTCTAAGTCTATGGACAAAATTGAACATGGATGGAATTTTAGAAAGTTTAGTAGTAAGGGAATTTTGGTCATTTAGGGGTAAAATGAATTAAAATACAAAATTAAAAGCCAATTTTGCTCATCTTCAACCCCATGGACGAATATAGCAAGGAGAAACCATGGCTAGGGTTTTTCAAACTTCCAAGCTCGATTGAAAGTCCGTTCTAGCCTCGTTTTTAATGATTTTTACGTTTTTGGAGTCCCAGTAGCTCGATTAAGCTTATGCTAGCAATAATTCAACCTAGGGTTCATATTTGGAAAAATACCCATAGGTGAAATTTGTGTATTTTGGTGTTTTATGATAGAATATGAGGTTTTAAATTATGTTAGACAACTTGTGCTACTCGGTTTTAAGCGAAAACTAGAAAAAGGGCTTAATCGGTAAAAATACCTAATAGTCATAAGTACATGTTAGAGTGAGAATTTGATGTTTCCATAGAAGGGAAAAATGATCAACATGTCATAAAACATAAGAAAATAGGCTGAAGTTTAATTTACGAGCTTTGGGGCAAAAGTGTAAATATGCAAAAGTTTAGGGGCAAAACTATAATTTTTCCAAAATATGATTTTGGGTCAATTTGAATAATGTGAGTCCTAATTAGACTATATTTTAAATGATAGAGCAAGGAAAACTGAAATTCGAGCTAAAATGGAAAAATACCAAGTTGTGGATGAAATGGTAAAAGTAGCCATTTTCGCATACGAGGTAAGTTCATGTGTAAATAATGTAGCATAATTATTATTTTTAAGTTATTGATGTTAATTATATGATATGCTGATTTTTTTATCGTGAAATATTATGCTTTGTGGTTAATGTTGAGTAATATGCAAATTATGTTTACTACTTGATAAATATGAATTGCTACCGAGTATCGGTTTCGATATTCCATGGAAGACGACAATATGAGATCGAGGAAAAAGCCCGTTTGAACCTTAGGAATAGATTAGGATACAAGTGACATGTCACTAGGATGGTTGAGCATCCGAACTCGTTGAGTTGAGTCCGAGTTCACTTATGGATGCGAAATGTCCGAACTCGTTGAGTTGAGTCCGAGTTCGTGAAATGTAACAGGCATCCGAACTCGTTGAGTTGAGTTCGAGTTCACTTAGGGGCGGGTTACATGATTTCTTGATTACATATGAGGCACTTATGTGCAAATTATCCGTGTATCCGAGTTGTATTCTGATGTGTTCAACGGGTGAAATTTCTAGTGAAATGAAAGAACACTTAAGATGCAAGCAACGTTTTGGTAAGTGTTGTGAAATGGACACTTTGGACAGGTATGTTCTTAACCCTCGGGTTGATAATAGATACAACAACGATAAGGTAGTAAGATGATGAATTATGTTTAGAAATATGATATATGTTTTGGTGATACCATGCTAAAGTTGTTTGGTATATTTGTATTGTTATGTTACTTGTTATTTACATATGAACTTACTAAGCATTTATGCTTACTCCCTCCTCTTTATTTACTGTAGTTTTGAACAAGCCAGCTCGGGAATCGGGACGGGTCGAAGGTTCGATCACACTATCCAAAGGACTTTCATCTGGGTAAATGGCTTGTAAAACTTAAGTATGGCATGTATAGCAATATATTTATTTTGTGTAAATAATTTTATGATATGGCCATGATTGGTTGAGAAAATGTTTGATATTGATAAGTCATGGTGATGGTTAAATTTAGATCATGTTTGATATCATGGAAGTTTAATAGGTTATCTAGTTCATAACAACTCATGAAAAGATGAAATTTGCCTTAAAACAGAATATTGCTGCAGCAATGACATGAATTTGAAAAATCACTAAAAATAGTATAAATGGAATTAAATGATGATCAAGTTATGAAATTGAAGCTTAATGAGTCTATTTTCATATGGATAAAAAAAAGAGGCATATAAATTATACTTTAAGAGATATTTGAAACCTTGTGAAACAGGGTCAGAGTGATTTCTGGATCCTTTATTCTGACTTTAAAAATTCATAATAAATTGTACAAAAATAATTAGAAGTCATTCTTTATACATACATATTCCTTATTGAGTCTAGTTTTAATAGAAATAAACCTCGTAGTCATTGAAATTCTGTATAGAGAGATATCTGATTCGTAATACACAGATGTCAGAGCAGTCAAACCCTGAAACAGGGGAGACTTTAACTAATAAACTGTACTAATTAGCCTAACCAAAAATTCTAGAAAAAAAATTAGTAAATATATATATGAGTCTAGATTTAGGGAAAATTTAAATATCTTGATTTCGAGTTTCGTAACTCGAGATATTATTTTTCTTGTAACTGTGACGCGAGTAGCTAGAAAGCTGTGAATGTAGAAACAAAAGATTTGAAGTTCTTAATTTGATAAATTATGTTCGGTAGCTCCTCAAGCTCGACTCCGGCGACGGTTTCGGGCGTGGGGGCGTTACAGACTTAATATGCCTTTTCTACCAAATCGAAGCACTTTCTTCCACAGAGATACTTTCAAAAACATTTTCTCACTGATATCAAACTCAATATCTTTTCTTTTCAAATTTGCAATAGATTTCTGACGATCAAAAACTGTTTTCAAACAATCTCGGATCACTTTCATTTTCTGTTCAGTTTCTCTTATCAAATCAACCTCGTGAATCTTATTTTCACTGAGCTCTGTCCAATATAAAGGTGTACGACATTTACGACCGTATAAAGCTTCGTATGGTGCCATTTTGATGCTCAACTAAAAACTGTTATTATAAGCGAATTCAATCAAAGGTAAATATTGTTCCCATGTACCTTCAAACTCGAGAATGCAACATCTCAACATATCCTCATGTATCTTTATAATCCGTTCAGATCATCTGTTTGCGGTTGATAAGCTGTGCTAAAATGTAATTTAGTACCCAGAGCATCTTGCAACTTCTTCCAAAATCGTGACGTGAATCTCGGATCTCTGCCTGACACTATAGAAAATGGCACACCATGCAATCTTACTATATCAGAAACGTATAATTCAGCTAATCTATGAAGCGAATAATCAGATCAAACCGGAATAAAATGAGCTGATTTTGTCAAATGATTAACTACAACCCAAATGGCATTTTTCTTTTTCGGAGATAGAGGTAAACCCGACACAAAGTCCATGGTCACTCGATCCCATTTCCACTCCGGAATCATAATCGGTTGTAGTAACCCAGACGGCACTTGATGTTCAGCTTTAACTAGCTGACAAATCAAACATTTAGAAACAAATTCGGAGATATCTCTTTTCATTTCGGACCACCAATAATGTTGTTTCAAGTCATTATAAATTTTAGTACTGCCTGGATGCATAGATAACCAACTACTGTGAGCTTTACTCAGAACCATTTGAATCAACTCGGGATTTCTCGGAATGCAAATCCTATCTTGAAATCTTAAACAATTATCTTTATCAACTCTAAATTCTGAATCAATCTCTACATTACATTGAGCTCGTTTAGCAAAAATCTCATTATCAATTTTCTGAGCTTTGATAATCTGCTGTAAAAACAAAGGTCTTGCTTTCAGTTCATCTAAAACTGAACCATCATCAAACAGAACTAAATGAGCATTCTTTGCACACAAAGCAAATAACGATTTTCAACTCAAACCATCTGCAACAACATTTGCTTTTCCCGGGTGATAGTCAATCACAAACTCTTATGATCAGAAAACACATGACATTTCTCATCAAACAGATAGTGACGCAAAATCTTCAAGGCAAACACAATAGCAGCTAACTCAAGGTCGTGAGTCGGATAGTTTTTTTCATGTGGCTTTAGTTGTCTCGATGCATAAGCTATAACTTTCCCTTCTTGCATTAAAACACATCCCAAACCAATCAACGTAGCATGACTATAAATCAAAAATTCTTTACCCGATTCAGGTTGTACCAATACCGGAGCTTCAGTCAACACAACTTTCAACTGATCAAAGCTGTTTTGACATTTTTTAGACCACTCAAACTTCACATCTTTTTGGAGTAATTTTGTCAATGGAGTCGCAATCATCGAGAAACCTTTTACGAACCTTCTATAGTATCCAGCAAGTCCTAGAAAACTGCGGACTTCAAAAACATTTCTCGGAGGTTTCCAATCCAAAATAGCTAAAATTTTGCTCGAATCAACTCGGATACCCGATGCTGATACAATATGACCCAAGAAACCCACCTCTTTCAACCAAAACTCACATTTACTGAACTTTGCATACAACTGTTTATCTTGTACAGTCTGTAGCACTATTCTCAAATACTCAGTGTGTTCAGATTCATCACGTGAATAAATCAATATATCATCAATGAATACTACAACAAATTGATCTAAATATGGTCTAAATATTCTATTCATAAAATCCATAAAGATAGCAGGTGCATTAGTCAATCCGAAAGGCATAACTAAAAATTCATAGTGGTCGTACCTCGTTCGGAAAGTAATCTTCAGAATATCTGAATCCTTCGCTCGTAGTTGATAGTAGCCCGATCTCAAATCTATTTTCGAAAACACAGTAACTCCCTTCAACTGATCAAAAAAATCATCAATTCGGGGCAAAGGATACTTATTCTTGACAGTCACTTTATTCAACTGACGATAATCTATACACATTCTCATCGTACCGTCTTTCTTTTTCACAAATAAAACTGGAGCACCCCAAGGTGAGAAACTCAGTCTAGCAAATCCTCGATCGGTCAATTCTTGTTACTGAGACTTTAATTCTTTTAACTCGATCAGAGCCATTCTATATGGAGCTATCGAAATCAAATTAGTACCAGGTACCAATTTTATGCCAAATTCTACCTCTCTAACTGGAGGTAATCCCGGAAGTTCTTCAGGAAACACATCAGGGAACTCACAAACAGCAGGCACAGATTCAACTTTCTTTTCTGACACTTTCGAATCAATCACATAAGCAAAGTAGGCTTCACAACCCTTTCTCACAATACTCAATGCTTTCATAGAAGATATCACAGTAGGTAACCCATTCAAATCTTTAGATTCAACTCTGACTATTTCATCATTCTTGCATCTTAAATCAATAGTTTTTCATTTATAGTTCACCACAGCATCATGTATGGTTAACCAATCCATACCCAAAATTATATCAAACTCATCAAAAGGTAACAGCATCAAGTCAGCCGGAAAATAATTGTCTCGAAATATTAACGGACAATTCTTGCAGGCTTTATCAACCAAGACACATCTGCCTAGGGGGTTTGACACTCTAATTACAAATTCAGTAGACTTTACAGACAAAGTCTATCAAAGCAATCACATAAGTATCATAGAGAGTAAATGTATATGTAATCACATCTGGTGATGAAGCTTCCTCGTGAGCTCGGATAGCATACGCTCTAGTAGGTGCACGAGCCTCAGATCTAACAGCTGTATCTTTCATTCCTTTTTTACTACAACTTACATTTCCCGTATTTCTGGGAGGTCTACCATGAGAAATATTATCACTCTATCTCAGATTCTGAACATTATCTTTTCCAGCTAAATCTGGGCAATCTTTAATAAAATGGTTTCTCGAACCACAACTATAACAAGCTCAATTATTACTTTTTCCCCAGCATTCACCAAAGTGTTGTCTTCCACATTGCTCACATTTAGGCCTTTCATTCTTTGCATTATCAACACTAGCAACAGACGTGGCTGAAGATTTGTAATTCAATTGTGATCTAACGTGATCTCTGTTTGAATATCCCATACTAGTCTTTGAATAACTGCTATCATCTCTAAACTTCTCGAATCCAGATTGAAATTATTTGCCTGATGATCTCTTTCATACATCTTTAGCTTCAAAATCAGCCTTTCTTTTCTCTTTTCCGAGATCTTTCGCTTTACATGCTCGTTCAACAAGCACCGCAAATTCTTTGATTTCTAGAATACCAACTAGCAGACGAATATCCTCATTCAAACCGTCTTCAAATCTCTTGCACATTATTGCTTCCAAAGATACACATTCACAGGCATATTGACTTAACCTTACAAATTCTTACTCGTATTCTGTAACAGATATACAGCCTTGTTTAACTTCAAGAAACTCTTTGTGTTTCTGATCAATGAATCTTTGGCTGATATATTTCTTTCAGAATTCAGCTTGGAAGAAATCCCACGTAACTCGTTCACTTGGAACTACAGATGTCCAAGTTTTTTACCAATGATACGCCGTATCTCTCAAGAGAGAAATAGCACATTTTATACATTCTTCAGAACTCAAAGACAACTCATCAAACACTCTTATCGTGTTTTCTAACCAAAATTCGACTTTTTCAGCATCATCACTTATTGTAGCTCGAAATTCTTCAGCTCCATATTTTCTAATCTTGTCAACTGGTGGTCTACCCAACTGTACTAGATTCACTCGTGGCATATCAAAAGTTTAAGAGGGATTAACCGGGGGTGGAGGTTGTTGTACAGCTGGATTGGTTCTAACATATTAGGTGAACCAATCGTTCATCGTATGATAGAAGGCTTGCTTAGCCTCGCTATCACGGCTACTCATAGCCGGTCGGAAATCATCTTGCACCGTCCCTTGCGCGGGAGCAGGCGCATTGCTTTCAACATCGTCAGCTACAGCTCTATCGGGATCCATTTGCTATATAAAAGCATATTTCAATGTCAGGATTCATCACACTATCACAGTTTCAGATATATGGGATGCATAGCTAGACTCACATACGCTATGGTAGTCCTAGAACCGACTACACCATAGCTCTGATACCAACCAAATGAAACACCCCTAACCTGTATCCATCGCCGGACTAGGGTTAAGCGGCATTATCAAACATATCGAAACACTTTGCATTCATTTCACAAACATCATCGCATCATAGTCAAACATCAATATAAGTCCCTTTATTAGGTCAATGATACCTTAAACATGCATTAGGAAAAGGTCAGAACTAAACCGAACCTATCCAGAATTTTCAGAACTTAACCAATTCTTTCAAACTGTTAAAGCCACATGCTTGTGCGACTAGGCCGTGCGTCACACATAGGCGCTAGACACGCCCATGTGAACCAGTCGTACCAAAAATAGGTCCTATACTGAATTTTTCACACGGCCTATAGACACGCCCGTGTACTATAGCCGTGTGATACTTAGCTAGCTACTGACTTATGCCCACAGCCATATAACACGCCCGTGTGTCAAAGCCGTGTTATTTTTCAGAGGTTACTGCCAAACAGACACGGCCACAAAGCACGCCCGTGGCCTTTGACCGTGTGGCACAATGTAGGCTTGGTTTAAGCCAACTTGCCACCCCATTATGGGTCAACCTACAAACAAGGAATCAAGCATATATGTACAACCCAATCAACCATTCTTTATGCTAAAACATAATGTAAGATTATATCAAAAATGTCATCTATTCTCATACCATGAACTCACCAAACTTAGCTTCTCCTTTACCCAATTAAGACATGCCATAATTGCAAATTAACATCACGTATCATAAGCCACTTTCAAATATGAGTTCAAACACAAATTAGCCAAATCTCATGGCTAACTATATACATCACAAAACATACTTCCGAACTTCTAGCCTATACATGCCATACTTCAAATATTTACATTTTGAAAAGTACCAAAATAAGATCGATAGTGTGGTGACGATCCTCAACTATCCCCGAGCCTTCAGTAGCTACGATAACTGTAAAACAGACAGTAATCACACAGAGTAAGCTTTTAAAAGCTTAGTAAGCTCGTACTCAAAACATTCATAGTATATGAACATAAAATGATAACATATGAGTATTTGCACAATTTCAATCCATATAACTATATCAACTCAACGAGATTCATATACATAACATCATCTGCCACTTAGGCATTATACATACCTGAAGCTTCCCGTACTTATTCACTTTTGTACTTACCTCATGTTGAATGTTATAAGACTTTCCATAAGTGATTCATATTTTATACATCAGCACACTTGGTGCTATAAGGTTAGCCGAAGCTAAATATTTTCAGACACTTAGTGCCATCTCAAATAACCGAGACTAAGTCGGTATCGCACACTTAGTGCCTCAAATAGCCGAAGCTGGTTAAATTGCACACTTAGTGCCCAAGCTAGTTTAAATCGCACACTTAGTGCCAAAACTTCCGTTTCATCACCATATTATCCAATTCAATTATATACAACCTATGTATAATAAAGACATCAAAACATACTTAACATCATAATTTAAGTATGAACTTACCTCGTACTCGAAATTTGTTGACTCGGACTATCTACTCGATAACCTTCGACTTTCCTCGATCTAAGTTCGAATTCCTTCTTTCTTGATCTATGGTTTTCAAAATTAACCCTTTTATTCACCAATTAATACAATTCCATCTATAAACACATATTTAGGGCAATTTACATTTTAGCCCTCATATTTTCACATTTTGACACTTTAGTCCCTAATTCACAAAATCACAAAATACTCATAATTTGCATATACTTATGCTTGGCTGAATTCTTCTAGTACTCATACTAGTCCACACATTTCATTTATTTCACATTTTAGTCCCTCAAAATAACATTTTCACAAATTAGCCCAATTTACTCAAATCAACTAAAATCCAAAGACAAAACACGTAAACCCAATATCAAGCTTTCATATTTCACCATTTAAAAACACAAAACTCATGAATTCATCCATGACACATTTTAAAATCATCAACAAAATTAGAAATTGAGGCTTGGGCTTTATACTACACTTAGCAACAATATCAAAAACGTAGAAATTATCAAAAACCGAAGTAAAAACGTACCCACATTAAGCTTCCTATTTTTCGAAACCTAAAAGCCTTTATTCTTTCTTTTTGTTCTTCAATTTCGGTGGATGAACACATATATGAAATGATTTTCTAATTTCTTTTCATATAAATTACTTTAATCAACATTTTCCCATTTTGCCCTTTTATAAACAATTATAAATTCACCTAACACATGCCCTTATAAGTCCATTCAAACTTCCAATCATCAAATAACCACATAAGGACCTTTACTTCAGAAAGCCAACTCAAATAAGCACTTAAACATCTAGCACACAGCTTTTATATTTTATGCGATTAGGTCCTTTTTACAAATTAAGCACACAAACAGTTAAATTTTCACACGAGACTTTCACACATGTCAATTCACTTACCAAATACACGGAAATTAATACCAAATATTTTTCTAACACGAATTTGTGGTCCCGAAACCACTAATCCGACTAGGGTCAAAACCGAGCTGTTACAAGTGCCACGAATATGGCAATCCTTAAAAAAATGGATGCCCCTGTCATCACACAAAGTGTCTTGGAAGCTGATGATTTTGCAGTTATAGAAAGCTGACCTGTCGCCGGAGACTCTCAAAGCAACCGCTTGTGCTCCTACCTTTTTCCCGTCTGGCCTAGGAGCAGTGTTCTATATGAATAACATGCCACCATAAAAAACAAACCCTTTTATAATTAATTCAATAAATGATGGATCATGGATGTCTAAACTCTACATTAACTTACCACTATATTGATATTAGCAGCACAAAGTAACTACTCTCAATAATAAGAGTGCCACTATCTACGGTTCCATATTGCTTGGCGGTGCCGTCAAATGTCAAATTTGGTAAGTTTTTAGGATCTCCTGCCAATGTAATGAAAGGCTTATTTCTTTAAATTTTAATTTTCTCTTTGTAAGATCCAGGCCCGATGGATATAATTACACGTTTGTCGTTCCCTGATGGAACGCTCTCAATGGCTTTGGTTATGGTATTGAATTCTCCACCCCCACTTTGCATCACCTTTATGATTCTAGGTTCTGTCTTCGCCTCAACCAATTCAGAGTCTAAGGTTTTACCCCTCTCCTTCACTGGATTGATAATGCTGTTAAACCATGCTTCTACTTGGGATTTATCTGCCGGTATTGGTTGAGACACAACAATCAGAGCAAAAAGGAGAATACTTACACATAGTACTAAAGCATAAACTTCATTGCGCTCGATTCTTTTTCCATCCATTTCCAATTTATAATATAAATTGGTGATAAAAAAATATAAAAAAAAAGCCTTTGAGGATTCTTCGCATTGCCACTCATTTGCGTAGTTCTTGGTGCAAGAATTGCTATAGTTCAGACCGAGCATTTCGCGGTTGATCTCCATTAATGAGCATAAATTGGATATAATTGTTGAAAAATACACGAAATTCAGACGTGAGACATGCATGACCATTGAATAGTAATCCTAAGTGCAAAACCTAAACCGGGTGAATTTAATGTAACGAATGGAAATATTTAATGTTGTCGTCTTTATTTGTTGCCCTGTTAATACTTACTTGTTTATTTTAAATTTATTACAAAATTAATTATTTATTAGGTTTATATAAATAAAGAAAAGTTTGATTCTAAATGGAAATTTCCAATTATGTTTTATCTTTCGTTTTCTTTCATTTATGAAAGGTGGAAAATTTTATTGATAGAATCTACGTAATACAATACCGAACATAAAATATCTATAAAATACTAAGATTCTAAATAAAAATAGCAACAATTTTATAGGGCAATTTCAAACAAGTTGTGATTATATAAAACATAAGGAATAAATCTTAAAGTATATTATAGGAACAAATTTAAATTAAGCAAGTATTTATATTACTAAAAGAGAATCAAATAGTAATTAACAAAGTTAATATTTATATTACTTCTATACTTTGTGTTCATGACTTTAACAGCAGTTTCGACCCAAAATTCCATCATTAACTCCTGGTTCACCTTATATAACCACATAACCTTTTTTTAGCTATGAAATACAATAAAATCTATTAAAAAAAACTAAGTTAACTACTTAAACTGTAAAAACATATATTATTACAAGATGGCTTGGTTTAGCTATTAAAAAAAGCTAAAATTATGTGAAAAAAGGGCTATAAATAACATTATAAATCGTGGATTCGAACTTGAAGTCGTGTACCTGATCTACCATAATTCAATGTAGCAGATTAAAATAATTTATGTACTTTAGGAGCTTGAAAGCAAGCATTTTCATTAGAATTTAATTATGTTTTTGCAAGATCTCTTAAATTTAATATAATGTACAAATAGAGCCTGTTATTTACCTTAGGGGTCGAATGAGGCCAAAAGGGAAGCTAATGAACTGTGTAAGTGTGCAATAGGCCATTAGAAGGCGTAATATACAGATGCTAGTCAGTATGTCGAAACACGGAATGATCAGTGTCGCAACATAGGGAGCAGAATAAAGAAATCACGAAACTACCTTCGTTGTTGTGACACAACATAAGAGTGTCGCGACATACCCTTAAAGATATCCTAAGATAAGTGAATTGAATGCTTCATCGCGACACAAGTCCTGATGTGTCACAACATCACCTCTGAATGAAAAGTCACACGACCGAGGGAGCGTTTTGGTCTGCATAATCAAACTTAAAGCATAGGAACATCAACTAAACTAAGGTTAAGGTTGACGACCACTTGAAATCTATAAATAGGATTATTTTTCACATGTTATGGACATCAATTCTTTAGTATAGTTTTATGCTTTTAATTCCAGTTCAGATATTCTTTCTTTTAGGCTTTCAGATTTATTTTTAAGTTGCTCTTGCTTTATCTCGAGAGATCTGATTTGTAAAGACAATCAAACTTTGTGGATTCAAATTAATCTTTAATACAAATAAGGAATTTTCTTAAACTCTACACCTCAATTCATTTATCATTTTCTATCTTTACGTCAATTCCATATTGTTTATGGAAACCATGAGGAACTAATCCCTTTATGAGGGATTAGCGAGTGAAGGTATGATTTGTTAACTGTTTTATAAGGTTACTCAATAGATCAACTCTTAGGGAAAGGAAGAACCTAAACCCGAAGAAGTCATTAAGGCGGGAATAAACCCTGTAAATACTAAATAATTAATTAAAATACTGACTGACTGGTCATATTCGTGGACCCAAATCTACTACTTCTGACACTACTAAAAACGGGTTGTTACACAAATATACACTAATTATCCATTTATTTTCTAAAATACAAAAGTTTGTGAAATCATCTTGACTTATTGAATCAGTGAACTTGGATATATGATGGATATTATTACATAATTTTAACTTGATATGATGGAACTTTTTACAAATTAGCAAATATCAACATCATTACTATTAATAAAAATAATACTAAATTATGCTTCTTATTGACATTTGGCTATTTGTTTAAACACAAGCCATTGCAAGGGAAACTAAAATAAAATGGAAGGCTAGTTATTTCCACCCAGAGACGAGGTAGACGAGAGCCTGGTTGAACTAGCAGTACTATGAGCATATGTTGCCCGCATGAATAAGTTGGGAAAGAATGAATTACTTAGGAACTGTTGGAGGAGGAAGCAAACATTTGGTACCTTCAACATAGTCAAGAACCAAGAATGGTTGAGCTTCAGCATCGGATAGTTGTTTGACAAATTTCTCTCGTGTAGCGGGAGTCGCAGCTTTCCCTGTGCATTTGTATTCTCCGTAGTACACAGTGTTGCGTGATAAACCAATCTCACAATATATATCTTAATAAATTTATCTATAAGTTGGGAAAGTTAGTTTACTTGTAGGCATGTAAGGTTGTAAGGTTGAGTATTATCTTACTCAGCTCATTCAGGTTGGCGATTGGAAGACCATCCACCAGGATGGACGATTTCATCCATTTCAGTATAAGAATAAACAACTCTCAGACTGCTCTTCCAAGCCCTTCCTAAAAATACGTCCTTCGCTGTTTCGCTAATCCTCCCATGCGCGAACGAATAACCCGTATCCTCCGATGAACTTTCTCTTGCTTGTATGGTAATTACTGCCATCTCTGGATCTCCTTCTGGATCTCCTTCCACAAATACTTCTGAGTTCTGCATCCCACTTTTCATGTCAAATATATATATGGGGATACAATACATCAAATCTCACGCATTAAGAATATTAATACCAGATATAAAAATGTCCCGCTTCCGAAAATGAAATCAACAGTGCCACGAATATGGAAATCCTTAAAGAAATGGTTTCCCCTATCATCAAACAAAATGTCCTGGAAGCCGATGATCTTGCAGTTATAGAAAGCTGGCCTGTCGCCAGAGACTCTCAAAGCAACCGCTTGTGCTCCTACCATTTTCCCGTCTGGCCTAGGAGGAGTGTTCTATATGAATAACATGCCACAATAAAAAAACAAACCCTTTTTATAATTAATTCAATTAAGGAAGGATCATGGATGCCTAAACTCTACATTAACTTACCACTATATTGAGATTAGCACCCACAAAGCAACTACTCTCAATAATAAAAGCGGCACCATCTACGGTTCCATATTGCTTGACGGTGCCGTCAAATGTTAAATTTGGCATGTTTTTAGGATCACCTACCAATGTAATGAAAGGCTTATTTCTTTCAATTCTAATTTTAAGGCTTATTTCTTTCAATTCTAATTTTCTCTTTGTAAGATCCAGGTCCGATGGATATAATCACATGTTTGTCGTTCCCTGATGGAACGCTCTCGATGGTTTTGGTTATGGTATTGAATTCTCCACCCCCACCTTGCATCACCCTTATGATTCTAGGTTCTGTCCCTGCCTCAACCAATTCAGGGTCTAAGGTTTTACCCCTTTCCTTTACTGGTTTGATAATGTCGTTAAACCATGTTTCTACTTGGGATTTATCTGCCGGTATTGGTTGAGACACAACAATCGGAGCAAAGAGGAGAATACTTATACATATTACTAAAGCATAAACTTCATTACCCTCGATTCTTTTTCCATCTATTTCTTTCTTCTTTTTTCCTTTTAATAGAAAGAGTAATATGTTTATTTTCTTCGTTTGTTGATTATTGAGGTTGTCTTTGAATTCTTTGTCACTCTGATTTATAATACAAATTGGTGATAAAAAAATATTAAAAAAATGAGCCTTGGAGGATTCTTCGCATTGCCACTCATTTGCGTAGTTCTTGGTGCAAGAATTGCTACAGTTCAGACCAAGCATTTCACGGTTGATCACCATTAATGAGCATAAATTGGATAATACGAAATTCAGACGTGAGACATGCATGACCATTGAATAGTAATCCTAAGTGCAAAACCTAATCCGGGTGAATTTAATGTAACGAATGGAAATATTTTATGTTGTCGCCTTTATTTGTTGCCCCGTTAATACTTACTTGTTTATTTTAAATTTGTTACAAAATTAATTATTTATTAGATTTATATAAATAAAGAAAACTTTGATTCTAAATGGAAATTTCCGATTATATTTTATCTTTACTTTTCTTTCATTTATGAAAGGTGGATAAATTTTATTGATAGAATCTACGAAATACAATACCAAACATAAAATATCTATAAAATACTAAGATTCTAAATAAAAATAGCAACAATTTTATAGGGCAATTTCAAACAAGTTGTGATTATATAAAACATAGGGAATAAATCTTAAAGTATATTATAGGAACAGATTTAAATTAAGCAAGTATTTATATTACTAAAAGAGAATCAAATAGTAATTAAAAAAATTAATATTTATATTACTTCTATACTTTGTGTTCGCAACTTTAGCAGTAGTTTCAGCCCAAAATTCCATCATTAACTCCCGGTTCATCTTATATAACCACATAACCTTTTTTTAGCTATGAAATATAATAAAATCTATTAAAAAAAACTAAGTTAACTACTTAAACTGTAAAAACATATGTTACTACAAGATGACTTGGTTTAGCTATTAAAAAAGCTAAAATTATGTGAAAAAGGCTATAAATAACATTATAAATCGTGGATTTGAGCTTGAAGTCATGTACCTGATCTACCATATTTCGGTGTAGCAGATTAAATTAATTTCTGCACTTTAGGATCTTGAAAGCAAGCATTTTCATTAGAATTTAATCATGTTTTTGCAAGATCTCTTAAATTTAATATAATGTACAAATCGAGCCTGTTATTTACCTTAGGGGCCGAATGAGGCCAAAGGGGAAGCTAATGAACTGTGTAAGTGTGCAAGAGGCCATTAGAAGGTGCAATAAATAGATGCTGGTCACTATGTCGCAACACGGAATTATCAGTGTCGCAACTTAGGGAGCAGAATAAAGAAATCACAAAACTGCCTTCGTTGTTTTGACACAACATAAGGGTGTCGCGACATACCGCCTAAAGATATCTAAGAGGAGTGAATTGAATGCTTCATCGCGACACAGGTCCTGATGTATCACAACATCGCCTCTGGACAGAAAGCAACACGACCAATGAGGTGTTTTGGTCTATATAACCAAACTTAAAGCATATGAACGTCAACTAACCTAGGGTTAAGGTCAACAGCCACCTGAAATCTATAAATAGGATCATTTTTCACATGTTATGGACATCAATTCCTTAGTATAGTTTTATGCTTTTAATTCCAGTTCAGATATTCTTTCTTTTAGGCTTTCAGATTTATTTTTAAGTTGCTCTTGCTTTATCTCGAGAAATCTGATTTGTAAAGACAATCAAACTTTGTGGATTCATATTTATCTTTAATACAAGTCAGGTGTTTTTTTTAAATTCTACACCTCAATTCATTTATCATTTTGTATCTTTACATCAATTCCATATTGTTTATGAAAACTGATAAACTGTAATTTATACATATTTTACCCCATGCTTGGCATATTTATGAATGATTTCTCCTTGGTTTTAGTGAATTCGATGCTCCTAATCCATTAATTTTATGTTTTATACTCAGGAGAGTTTAGGATAGCAAAAGGAGCGAGAAACGGGACAAAAAGGACAAATTGGGCTTCAATCAATGTTTCACACTACATAGGCACTTCCACACAGGTGATCCACACGCCCATGCGTGACACACGGGTAGACCACACACTCATATGTCATGGCCATTTCGACTAAGAACCAACTCAGTATTGCATACGGCCTGAGCACCTTCAATGGGCATGGCCCACAGTCGTGTCTCTGCCAAGTCCAAGCCTAGTTCTATTTGGAAAAGGGCACTTTTGAGGGTTTTGAAGCACTCTAAAGTCTATATAAACACCCTAGAAGTGGGTTAAGGGGACACATAGAGTTGGAGGCAGAAAATACTCGTGATTAGCCATCGGAATCACCTCGGAGCCAAGATCTACATCAAGACTGAAGATTTCCATCCAATTTCCTTAAAGTTCTTAGGTTTCTTTATGTTTTGTTGTTTTCTAAACTTTGAGATGTTTTCCATTATTATTATGAACTAAACTCCCTAAATACTTAAGGGAGATGAACCCTATGACGAATTTTATTATGCTTTGATTTATATGATAAATACTTGTTCTTATTCTTTATTATGAGTTTTATTCTTGCTTTAATATTTCAGGATATTAATCCAAGTTTTTGATGTGCTTATTCAGTAGAGCAAAAGTCCCTGTTTAAGAGTAGATCAGTCATAATTAAGCGGAATTGAATGCAATCATTGAGATAGGAAGACAGAAATCTGCCGGATTGGAGTCAAATCTAATAAGGGAATCCATAGATCGAGTTAATGCGACAATAGGGGTTTTAATTAGAAAGAGATTTCAATTAATCAACCTAGAGTCAGTTGTTCTTAGTCTCGAGGAAGATATTAACATAAATTAGGGATTTCTATGGAATAAGTCAAGCGAATAAATCGTCTAAGTCAAAGGTAATAACTGAAGTCTAGGTGGATTCTTTCTTAGGTATTGTCTTCTCAATTAGTTTTCCTAAAGTATTTTTCAACTTTCGCCTCTGTTGTGATCTTAGATAAATTAGAAAATTAGTTTAGAATAAAAAACACCCTTAGATTCTTAGGCTAGATAATAAAAAGAGCGTAACTACTAGTACTTTTAGTCCTCGTGGATATGATATTCCGGTCTCACCATAACTATACTACTGTTCGATAGGTACGCTTGCCTTAAGTCGAATTATTAGTTAGTCTCACGACCATCAAGTTTTTTGGCGTCGTTGCCGGGGACCAAGATATTAGGAACACTTAATTTTTATTACTTTAGCCATTGTTTATTTTTATTGCAATTTAATTTTGTTTTTGGTTAAATTACTAAATTTTCTTTTATTTACTTCTGGCAGGTTTTTATAGTTTATGACTAGAAGAAACCCGTCAAGACCCTTACTTTTTGATAGTGAGATCGAAAGCACTGCTCGTAGAAACTGAAGAGAAATAAGGCGAAGCCTACGATCCACAGAGAAAGGGCAAGAGGACGACATTCAACCCACAACTGAGGAGATGGCTAATAATCATAATAATTAGTTACCTCTTATGGCTATTGTAGACCCAGTCAATCAGAATCCTGCTCCTCATACTATGTATGATTATGCTAAACCTAGTTTAACAGAAGCTAAATCGAGTATAGTTAGACATGCTATTGCTGCAAATAATTTTGAACTGAAACCTGGCAAGATTCAAATGATACAACAGTTTGTTCAGTTTGATAGTTTGCAGGACGAGGATCCAAACACTCAATTAGCAAACTTTCTAGAATTCTGCGACACCTTTAAGATCAATGACGTTTCTGACGATGCCATTCGCCTTCTGTTATTTCCTTTTTCATTGAGGAATAAGGCTAAACAGTGGTTGAACTCGTTACCACGAGAATCAATCACCACTTGGGAACAAATGACCGAAAATTTTTTGCTTAAATATTTCTCGCCGACTAAAACAGCTAAACTAAGGAATAATTTTTCTTCTTTTGTGTAGATGGATTTAGAAACACTCTATGACGCATGGGAGAGATAGAAGGATTTATTAAGAATGTGCCTTCACCATGGGCTACCACTTTGGCTACAGATTCAAACTTTTCACAACGGACTGAATCCTTTGACTAGACAAATGATTGACACAGCTGCTGATGGGACTATTAACAACAAAACACCTGAAGAGGCTTATGAATTTATTGAAGAAATGTCACTGAATAACTATCATTGGCAAGCCATGAGAACAAAGCTGACAAAAGCAGTCGATGTTTTCAACCTCGACGCGGTTACTATGCTATCTAACCAGGTAGAACTTTTAAATAAAAAGATTGACGGTTTGTATGGTTCTACTCAGGTACATCCAGTAATGAGGTGTGATTCAAATGGAGGAGGAGTACACACAGATTATCCACCATTCAACCTTGGCACCAAGGAGGAACAAGTCCAGTATATGGGTAATAACTCTAGACCTCAAAATAACCCGTATAGTAACACTTATAATGCAGGTTGGAGGAACCAACCCAATTTCTCTTAAATCAAAGGCCACAACATCCTCCACGTTTCAACAACTACCTTACCAGCAGGAAAAGAAATTGAACCTTGAGGAGATACTAACAAAATTCATAGCGGTATCTGAAACACGTTTCCAAAACACCGAGATAGCTCTTAAAAATTAGCAAGCATCAATTCAGGGATACGAGAATCAAATAGGCCAGTTGGCAAAGATAATTTTCGAACGACCACAAGGTAGCTTGCCGAGTAATAGTAAAAATAACCCAAGGGAGCTGCTTAATGCAATTACCGTTCGAGATGAAGAAGGGTTAGTTGAACTTGAACTAGAACCAGAACACAAATTTGTGGTAAGTAAAGGTAAAGATGAGGTGGACCACAGTGAGCAAAAATCGGTAAGTGGAGAATATAAACCTCGTGTACCATATCCAAATGCTATAAGAAAAGACTACACAGACGAACAATTTGGTAAATTCCTTAAATTATTAAAGAAATTACATATTAACTTACCGTTTATTGAAGCTCTTTCATAGATGCCAAACGCAGTTAAATTTTTAAAGGAGCTTTTAGCAAATAAGTGGAAGTTGGATGATACGTCGCTTGTGGAGTTAAGCGCAGTTTGCTCAGCCATTCTACAAAATAAGCTACCCAAGAAATTGAAAGACCCAGGGAGTTTTACGATACCTTGTTTAATTGGTGGTTTAGATGTTAATAATGCACTGGCAGAGACATGTCGGGGACATGCATCGGCCACATTATGAGAGTCAGTGTAAGACCATGTTTGGGACATGGCATCGGCATCGAGACGAGAGCTAGTGTAAAACATGTCTGGGACATGTAACGGCCTTGAGATGTAAACTAGTGTGAGACTTCTCTACATGCATCGGCTACAAAATGTGTCAGTGTAAGACCATGTCTGGGACATGGCATTGACACGGATATGTGAAAGTTAATGTAAGACCATGTCTGGGACATGGCATCAGCATTATACCCTATGTTTGAAGTTTAATGAATATTTGATAGCATTCCGAATGGTTCGACGGTGAGAAATTTAGTTTAAGTTTAGCGAGAAAAGTATAACCATGTTGTGAGTGGTACAGGTACCTATTTGAAAAGTATGAGATGGGAGCTTAAAATATGCTATGTGAGTTGTATTGGGTAGTGACGAGTAAGTGGTGCTTATGCCTACTTTTGTAATATAAGCATGATGATGGATGGTAAAGTTATTGTTATATTTATTTGCATGCAACTTACTAAGCTTTATTCTTACCCTATTTCTTTCCATTTTCTTATAGTGCGGCCTAATTAGCTCGTGGTTCAATAGTCGTCGGAGGCATCGAACACACTATCAATCGAAGCACTTGGTATAGTTAGATCTCTTTATATTGATTATGGCATGTATAAGACTCTTTGATTTTGTTTTAGTGTCACATTATTTTGGGGCCATGTGTGTTAGCTTGCTTTAACATTTGACTCATTTTGTACAAGGCCATGAAAAATGGCTAATATGAAAGTTATTACTTGAATGTAAAGTAGTCTTTCATGAATGAAGAATTGTTAGTATGGTTGAAATATATGAATTGTATATAGACCTTAGCTATGGTTGTTGTTATGTTTGGTTTCAAGATGGCAAAGGTCTTGGTAGATAGCCCTATATTGTCCACACAGGTAGACACACGGGCATGTGTCTAGGCCGTGTGTGACACACAGCCAGCCCCATGGCGTGTTGTCCAACTGTGTCCCTTGCACGTAAAAATTTTAAGTTAACATGCATAGTAGTAAACACATGGGCAGAGACACGGTCGTGTGTCTCAGCTGTATAGAGGACACAGCCTCTGGCCACAGGCGTGTGCCTCAGTCGTGTGCCTTAAATTGGATGCTGACGTCAGAAACAGAACGTCAAGGTTTTAGACATGGGCTAGGACACGAGCGTGTCATGGCCGTGTGAGGGACACAGGCCAAAGACACGGGCGTGTGTCTTGCCATGTGAAAACCCCTATAGGTTCGAATATAGAATTTAATTCACACGGTCATGGGACACGGATGTGTCCCTAGTTGCTTAGGCCGTGTGTGTCACACAGGCCATCAGCACGGCCATGTCTTAATGACCACACTGGCGTGTTACCCTTACACACAGGCGTGTGCCCTGGTTTTCAAGGGTTAATTTTCTAAGTTGGATAACGACCCGAACTGGTCCCAAATGATTTCCAATGGACGCTTGAGACCTCGTAGGCCCTGGTTAAGAAATTTAAATAAAGTTTGAAAAAGTTTTAAGTTTGACCAAGTCTTAATGATTTCAAAAACGTTGGAATGCATGTATTTATATGAGGTAACACCTTGTATCTCGTCCCGGCGTAAGACTCGGGTGTGGGGTGTTGAGTATAAAAAGAAAATACATGCTATGACATTGCTAACATCACCCTCTGCACAGGTCTGGACGACGTAGGCTCGTGCTAGGGCTCTAGCCTCAGATTGCTAATGTAACTAGCTTTTTGAAATATGGAAATTTCAAATCTGAGCTGTCGAAAGTGGCTATGGTCAACTCAAGTCTTTTGGGATATATCGTGCTTGTTGATCAAGTGTGTAGAATGGGTCCATTAGAAATCCAAAATATATCATTTCCTATCTATTGGTTGATTATGCCGTTTGGCGATTTTTGTAACACCCCATACCTAGTCCTGTCGTTGAACCCAAGCTATGGAATATCACGTTAGCCACATAAGTGACTCTCCATTAACACCCAATCTATCCTCCAACACACCACAATATAAAACATGTAATATATTTAATTTTTCAGTTTATAGCAGAATCTGATATAGGTATTTATCATCAAAACTTAGGATTCATTTGTTTACATGTAAAAAGTTTTACGAAAAATATTTTCTGCATTTTACTATGTTTGTTTCACAGAAAATAACTTGATAAACGAAAAATGACTTATAGGTCAACGTAAAATAAGTCTTTTTTCTTGTAAAATGACTTCCCTTTTGAAAAGCGTAAGTCATTTTCCGAAAAAGAGCTCTTCTATAGATAATTTTATTTTTATATAAAAATTAACTTAAATTAAGCTTAATACTATTATATTAATAGTAATTTTTATTAAGTCATATAATAAATATAATTTATTATTTTAATAAATTATTTAATATTCCAATTTTATTATTTAAATAATATTATTCACATATTATTGAAAATATTCAATATTAATATTTTAATAATAAATATTTATTACAATTATAAACATATTAATAATAAATGTTTTGTAGTATAAAGGTTAAAATATGTCACAAGTCTATGTACACTTCACAGATTTGTAATTTAGTTTTTATACTTTTATTTTCAAGAATTTAGTCCATTTACTTTTCAAATTTGAAAATCAAGTCCAATTGTTGACATTGTTAAATTTTTTTGTCAATTTTTTTGATGTCACATTTTTAAATAAAAAATACTCACTTGGTAGTCATATAATTAAAAAATGTCATTGTAAAAAACCTCAATTTAACATAATATTTTTAATATATGAAAAAATAATATAAAATATAAAATTGTAGATAAAAATAAATTCAATCAAACAATGAAAAAGTAAGATATATATGTTTGTTTCATCGAAAACAACTTTTATGAAATATTTTTAATAAATCTATCAAATAACAGAAAATATTTTACACAGATTCATCCAAACACCAAAAATATTAGTTTTTCTAGAAAAGTAAATCATTTTCCAGAAATCATTTTCCAGAAATTATTTTTCGGAAGTCATTTTCAGTTTGGTGAGTGTGCAGGACACCATTTGGAGGCATGAGAACTCGATGCAAAATAAATTGAACACAGAAAACTTAAGATGTAATTCAACCTAATAAGTTAAGGGTTCACATATACAAGTAAAATATGCACAAACTTAAGACAACCTAAACTCACGAACTCACTTTGTAGGCTTTAGGGTACGCGGCAGTGGAAACATGCGAACCTACTTCGCTAGAATTAACTTAACAACTATTTCCTGGAAACATGTGATTTGTCGCAATTCGTTGTGACATATTAAACTAGTTCTCATACTTAAGGAGCTTGAATACAAGTGATAGTATTATGTTTTATTTAGTTTTGCTACTTTAGTTTCAATTCAATAAAAAGTGTGATTTGAGCTGATTTTATAACCTTAGGGGCCAAAGGAGGTCTAAGGGAAGACTAACATGTTTGGTGAGTGTGCAGGACACCATTTGGAGGCATGAGAACTCGATGCAAAATAAATTGAACACAGAAAACTTAAGATGTAATTCAACCAAATCTAAGCACGGGTAATTAGCTCGCTTCGGTGGTTATAACTGATTCCTTTTTAAGGTTTCTACTTAATCAACTAGTCACTACCCTAGCAGGATCTTTCGATCTTTGACTAAACTAACGAGTTGGTAAGAACTACTTATCTCTCAGCTTCACAGTCCAGACCGAATTAGGGTAAAGGGTTCACAGATAGACAATGCTAATTTTGGGTTAATTCTTACCTAGATGACATCTTAGGGTTGTCAGGCCTAGGGTTTAAGTTTTTCCTATCCCAAACAACTGATCCACTAAGAAAATCCTACATATAAATTAATTAATCACACTTCCACTCACTAATCCCCTATAAGAGGATTAGTTCCTCATGGATTTCATAAACAATGTAAACTAGATAAAATTGTTGGGCTAATTAGTGATCAACTAAAAAAAGATGCCAAGAAGGTAGTAATGAATCCATGGGCTAATCTGACTAATGGAACTGAGAGTTTTCAACAGTAAAGGTTGGTTATTTCTCTTCTGTCTTATTTATGAATTTATCAATTTTTTTCTTGGAATTGTCAAGGTTGTGCTAGTGTTAAATTTTTACAAATCTTTCGAGAGTATAATTTGGATCATAAGCCAAATATTATAATCCTTCTTGAGACAAGGGTTAGTGGTGGCAAGGCTAATAGTATTATCACTAAATTGGGGTTCCAAAATTCTCATAGAATTGAGGTGATTAGGTTTTCAGGTGGTATTTGGATAAGTTGGAGGGAGACGGTGCAATTAGATATTATTTTTAACCACCCTCAGTTTATATTAACTCGGGTTCTCGATATTAATTTGAATTGGTCTATTGTTATATCTTTTTGATCGCCTCCAAATGTACCAACGTCCAGAGTAGAAATCCTGCACAAAATATATGGAAAGGCGTTATCCGCAAGTATACGGGTCAAGTTGTAATATAGTTACAATGGAGTATATGGGTACTCCGAGGATCGTACCCAAGGGAAGGGAGCACTAAATTAATTCTAACCTAAGCAAAAATATATCTAATTAGTACATTAAATGAATTATATTACGATGAAATAAAAACAAGGGTTTTGTGATCTATGCTAATAATAAATAAATAAATAAAACATGAGAAATCAAATAATAAAATATATCAAATCTGGGCATAGGTGATTAGCTCACTTTGATAATCATAATCAACTGTCGCTTCAGGTTTTCTTGTTCAATCAACTAGTCAATATCCCAGTAGGATCTTTCAATCTTCCACTAGAATAATAAGTCGACAAAAACTACTTATCTCTCAACCTCACAGTCCAAATCGGTTCAGGATTAAGGTGTTCACAAATAGGCCATACCAAATTTGCGTTAATTCACACTTTAATGACATCCTAGGGTTGTCAGTCCTGGGTTTTAGGTTCTTCCTTTCCTGAACAGCTGATCCGCTAAGAGAACCTTACAAAATAGCTAATTACTCATACCTCCACTCGCTAATTCCCCATAGGAGGATTAGTTCCTCGTGGATCTCATAAACAATATAAACTTGATAAAAAGAGTAGACATGAATAATATTTCAAGAGTATAAAGTTTTAGCAAATGCATGATTTGTATTATAATTGAATGCAGAATCCTCAAAGAGTTTGAATATATTTCACAAATTTGATTTCTTCCACAAAAGAAAATAACAAAAACTAAAATAAACCTAAAGCCTAAGAAAAGAGAAAAACTAAAGACTAAATCTAAGAAGAAAATTATACAATATGAAAATTTGTCCATCACATGTGCTAATTGAACCTATTTATAGACTTTAAAGTGGCTTCATCTTCAAGGTGTCTTCAAGGGTGTGTCACAACATCGAAAGTAGTCTTGAAAGTCTTCTATTATGCTCCATATGTTGTGACATTTGGTGCTCTGTGTTGCAACACAATGACCTGTATCAAGTTAGAATGCCTTCTAATGGTCTCCTACACATTCATGAAGTATATTAGCTTACCCTTATGCCTCATTTAGCCCCTAAGGTCAATAAAAGACTCAAGTTACAAAATTTATTGAATTTCACTATACTTACAAAAACGTAATTAAAACTTAACTAGAATGCTTGTGTTCAAGCTCCTAAAGTGCGAAAACTAGTTTAATCTGCTACAATAAATTACGAAAAAAATCACTTTTGTTTATGGCAGTCCGAACGGGTAAAAAGGAAGAATTTATAGGAAGGTTTAAAAATTTTTATTCCTTCAAGCGATGTTCCTTGGCTTGCGATTGGTGACTTCAATGCCATTATTGATTCCAGTGAAAAAAAAAGAGGTCGTATGGAAGGTAGGAGGTGTCCATTTTTTGGTAGCTTTCTAGAATAAGCTGATTTGCAAGATTTAGGCTACAGGGGTCTTTCATTCACATGGCAGACAATGGGCATCTATGAATATCTTGACTGGGTTATAGGGAACAATGCTTGGGTAAATAATTTCCCTCATTGTTTAATTACTCTTCTTCCTCGGTTAAAATCTAATCACAAGCCTTTACTTCTTTCTCTTAGATCAGAGGTTAACTTACCCAGAGGTCGATCTTTCATATTTTTGGGTGATTGGGTAGAGTATCTTTCTATATTGGTAACATGGCAGAGTCTCTGTTTAGTTTCACCTCTAATATCAAACATTAGAATAAAACAGTGTATGGTCATCTTGGGTTTCAGAAAAAGCAGTTGATTCATAACCTTTATGAGATTCAAGGGGCAATGGAAAGAACTGAGTCAATTTTTTAGTTCAGAAAGAAGATCTAATTCTTGAGGAGCTTGAAATTGCCCTTCATTGTGAAGAACTTCTTTGGAAACAAAAAGCTAAGTGTGACTGGCTGCATCTAGGTGATCGTAATGCTAAATTTTATCACTTCCACATAATCCAAAGAAAGAAGAAAATTCAAATTACAGCTTTGAATAATGAAAGTGGAGAATGGATTTATGATACAGAAGAACTTCAGTCAGAGGCAGTTAAGTTCTTCTCGAAGCTTTATGGTGAAATTCCAAGCCAAAGGCTTGATTTACCGGCCAGTAAGTTCCAGATTCTTGATCATAGTGATGTTAAGTTTCTGGGCAAAGAAATTTCGAGAAAAGAGATTAAATCAACTCTGTTTCATATAGCACCTTTAAAAGCATCAGGTTGTGATGGGTTCCATGCATTATTCTTTCAAAATATGTAGGACATTATTGGTGGAGCTATATGTGAGTAGGTACAAAAAGTCTTTCTTAGACATGCAACTGATCAGGAATTGAAAAACATATTGATTGCCTTGTAATTGAAGGTGTCTAACCTAAAGAGTTTCACCTAGTTTAAACTGATAAGCTTGTGCACTATTCTTTATGGTAGTTTTCCCCAAAATTATTGCTCTAGAGCAAGCAGAGTTTATTGTAGGGAGGAACATAACTGATAATATCATCATTACTTAAGAAATGATTCATTCCATAAGGAGCATATAGAAAAATAGGAGGTGGATGGTGATTAAGATAGATTTGGAAAAAACCTACGATTAGGTGAGTTGAGAGTTTATTGAGGCCTCACTTCAAGTGGAAGGTATTCATTTATTCCTCAATAAAGTCATTGTATCTACCATTACTAATTCTCATATGTAGATTTTATGGGATAGAGTACCATTTAAAAAATTTCGACTAGCAAGAGGGGTTCGACAAGGCTATCCTCTATTGCCATATCTTTTTGTTTTATGTATGGAATGTCTTGGGCATAACATTCGTTCCAGTATTAATGTTGGTATTTGGCAGCCAATTCATTTGTTGAGATCTAGCCTAGAGCTTTTGCGTTTATTATTTGCAAACGGCTTGGTCATTTTTGGTCATGCTGATATGAAACAGGCCAGATTGATAAAGACAATTCTTGATAATTTCTGCACTTTTTCGGGGCATCAAATCAATGCACACAAAAATAATGTTTTTCCTCAAAAATGGTTGACGAAGAGGCAGGAGATAATCTATGTACTGTGTTGGGTTTCCAAAAAGTCCATTGCCTCGAAAAATATTTGGAAATTCATTTATTCCATGAGAAGGTCACAAATAGCTCCTTCAGGTTTGTGGTTGATAAGGTTCGAAATAAGCTTCAGAGTTAGGATGCAAAACAGTTGTCCTTAGCTAGTAGAGTTACCATTGCCCAATCTGTTCTTATTTATATTCCTAATTTTTTAATGCAGTCTTTACTTATTCCATAAAAGCTCTATGATGAGATTGAAAGGTTAGTGTGACAATTTATTTGGGGCTTATCAATGGGGGGTTAGAAGATTTTGTTAATTAATTAGGAGGTGGTTTGTCAACCAAAAGACTATGGTGGTCTTGGTTTTCGATCATGAAGAGACCAAAATTATTCCTCTATGTTGAAATTGGGATTCAACATTGTGGCCAATCCTAGCTCTTTGTGGGTCCAAGTTCTCAAGTCTAAGCATTGGCTTAAGGAACGTATCCCCAAAACCAGTTCTAACATAAAGTGTTCCTTCCTTTGAAGATCGCTCTCAAAACTTTGGCCCTTGTTACAAGATAATATTTTCTGGTCAGTGGGAGATGGAAATAATATTCACAGTTTGAAGGACAACTGGATCCCGAAATATGGTCCTCTAGCTAATCAAATCCTGCTACTTGATATGGACAATCATCTCAAAGACATGGTTACAAAAGAAGGGGGTGGAACTTGGATCTTTTTTTACTTTGCCTCCTCACATCCTTCTATTGGTCAAGATAAAATTGCTAAGGCTAGGTCTCGATATGAGTCGTTCTCTATTAGGAGTGCCTATACAATGATTAAGGAGGGTTCATGGAATTAGAAAGAGGAATACTGGAAATTGGCGTGGAAATACCTAGGTCCTCAGAGGATTTGAATGTTCATTTGGCTTGTTCTAAAGTAGAAATTACTCACATATGTGGAGTGGGTGAGGCGTGGAATTGGAGAGGATGAGCGTTGTTTAATATGCGAACATGCCACGGAGGATGTTCTTTATGTCATTAGAGATTGTTCAGTAGCTAAAGGAGTCTAGTCATAGATTATTCCAGTTGATAAGCAAGTCTATTTCTTCTTCAGAGATGTACAAGAATGGCTCCTTTGCAATTTGGGTAATTAGCATAATTTTACTTTTAGAGACATCGATTGGTCGTGTTTCTTTGGGATAATTGCTAGGCGCATTTGCAAAAACAAAAATATTTTCATCTTTCAAGGTTTTTCATAGAATATTGATGAAATAATTAGATGTTCTTACAATTGGGCTCTGCATTGTGTTTCCATTAATAAGGTGGATACTAGGATGAGGACATCTACACAAGCATCATCCTCTTCTACTAGTAATTGGATCTGGTTATATTTCGATGGCGCTGTCAAGGTGAACCCAGGGGAAACAACTGCTGAGGGAGTGTTGAGGGATCATCATGGCCATTGGATCATTGGATTTAATAGAATATTGGGACAAGGTTCTATTTTCAATGTTGAGTTATAGGGTATCCTAGATGGCTTGACGATTCTCCATAACAAATGTTGGGACAAAGTGTTGATTCGAACAGATAGCGTGGAGATTATTCAAGCCATCCAGGTAACCTTCTCTAGGTCTTCTAAATCTGCACTTATCAGACAAATTCAACAGTTATTATCGAAAATGGATCAATGGGAAATGTCACATATTCCTTGAGAAGAGAATACAAAGGTTGATCGCATTGCTAAATTAGCTTTTAACAAGAATGATGGCCTATAGTTGTTTGCAAAGAATCCATTAAGTTTTAGTATTTTAATCTAAGTATTGTATTGGCTATTCTTTTCATCAAAAAGAAAAGAGCATAATGGTTTCGGATCCCTTAAAAACTTCAAAACCCAAATGGCGAGAAATATTTTCTCAAATGGCAAGAAAAAACATTTATCCAAAACCTTCCACGTAGGAATCCTTTTTGCAATTGTGGTACCATTTAATAGATCAAATGATGTTATACTTACAATGCGTACACAATGCAATCTAAGATAAATCAGATGGTGATGGATCTTGAAAATATGTTTCAATAATTAAGATTAATCTCAAGTGATGAATAAGAATAATATTTGAGTAACTCGTAAAAATATTTTTTTTTAATTTTAATTAACGTATAAATAAGACATTAAACTAATTTTATTAGATAAGTAAAAATATAAAGTTTAATGAACCAAATTATGATGTATTGATATTATCTCAAAAATAATTTGGAATGGACTCATTGGAGTAAAAAATATATACAAAAGTTTAATATCAACTAACTGAAGTAATCTCCGCATGAGTATTTTAGATAAATGACCTAAAAAAATAAAAATTTATGAAAATGACTGTAATCCTAAATTATTTAGAAAAATAACTTAGTTTTTACCGTAAAAGTGGGTTTCCCACCTTAAATGGCGGCACCACCTTAAAATCATTGTATCATCATTACAAAAAATTATAGGAGCAAAAAAAATTTATTTTTTTCTTGGTGCCGCCACTACCCAAGGCGGCACAGGTATAAAATTTAATTTTTTTAATTGTATTTCCAAAGTTAAACGAAAAAAAAAAGTAAAATATATTTTTTAATATTTGTGGTGCCGCCATGTTATTTGGAGGCACCAAAATAAACTAAAAAAATTATCTTTTGGTGACAACACATTATTTGGAGGTATATAAATTAAATAAAAAATTATTTTTTGGTGCCGCCATATTATTTTAATCACTTATTAATATCTTCTTATTAATTCATTTTTTTAATACATTAATTTTTTCAATTAAATTTTTATATTTTATTCATTTTCAATTTTTTTATTTCTATTATTATTTTTAAATTTCTTTATTTAACTCGATTTTATTTTATTAAACTCTAATATTTTTTTACATTTTTTTAAAGCAAAAAAAATAATTTTAAAAGACAAACATATTTTTATTTATGTATCAGGTAATGGAACAATAAATTTAATTTTCTCATCATTAAAATAGTTTTTTCTTCCACTAATCGTATTTTATATACATAATTAACAGATTAAATATTTCTTAACACAATAACATTTCAAATATTACAATAATAATAAATTTTCAATTGAAATCATCACATTATAGAGTTGATAATCTAGTAAAATAAATATTTTGCTTGATTCCATCAACTTTTACTTGAATCAGATCGATTAGGAACCCCGCGGTATTCGTCTTTGGTTTCTCTTGGGGTACGACATTCCACCGACATTTCCTCCTCCTGAGAGCACTTTTCACGTTAACACTTCTCTCTTCACAGCATAACCAATTTGCGGTCGTGACCCTGTAACCACTGCCAACAGAAACTCTTGACCGCGTAACCACTACCAACTAAAAGCTCATCTCCCTTAGTGTTAAATGGGGTATTTCAATAGGGGATGAACTATTAACCGTGTAACCACTACTAACAAAAACTCTTAGCTACGTAACTACTACCCTAAAAGCGACTTATTTTTCGTGTTTTTATATATAACGGTCATGATGAAATAATTTTTCCATTAAAGAACATCATAACAATAAATATCTCTCATTTTTCAATGTAACACATTTTTTTTCTTTCAACATAACAAAAAAAAATTAAAACTTCTACATGTGCTAAGTTGAGACTGGAGTATATATAGTTAGTGGTGCTGTCACATTTATAGTAGGTAGCATGAGAAAACAATTTTAAATTATTTTTTATACAACATACGAAGTGGCGGCACCAATAAATTACAAAAAAAAAATTATTCAAGTTGGCTGCCTCTAAATAATGTGACAGCACCAAAAATAATTTTTTATTTCATTTTGGTGTCTTCAAATAACGTGGCAGCACTAAGAAAAAATATTTTTTTTATTTCTATTATTTTTTGTAATGATGATATAATGATTTTAGGGTGGTGTCACCATTTAAAATTAAAAACCCACTTTTACTGTACAAATTAAGTTATTTTTCTAAATATTCAGTATTAAGGTTATTTTCATAAATTTTTAATTCTTTTAGGTCATTTATTAAAATACCCTCTCCTCATAGATTACTTATTACTATTATTTTTTATTCTCATTGCGTTTGTCATTGTCCAACTCATTCCATTGTTTCCGGCGCACAAAATTTGACTCTCTTTCTTTGGCAAATAAAGGAAGAAAATGGACTCTTCACATTGCCTAAAATTTTTCATTACTTCAAAGAAAAAAAAAAAGAGCCATATGCAAAACGTGCTGACTTACTCAAAGGAACTTCAAAGAAATTTACATTAGTCAAATACCATTTACTTAAATATGCTGATTCTCTTCACACTGCCTAAAATTTTTCATTACTTAAAAGACAAAAAAAAAACAAAAAACAAAAAGAATCATATGCAAAACGTGCTGATTTACTCAAAGGACCATCAAAGAAATTTCCATTAGTCAAATACCATTTACTTAAATATGCTAATATTTCCTCTTCACCATATTTAATTTTTTTTATTAAATTAATATCATCAATCAATTCTCAAAGAAAATATTAAGAACTTTCACAAAAAAATTATTAGAAGCTAAATTTTAAAATAATTAATAAATATTATTGTAAGTTACTTTTGTTTTTTATACGTTTATATAAATCTATAAAAAATAATAAATATAAAAAATACATAAATAGTAATATTTGAATCTAAGGCATCAAGGTTTTCACTTTACAATTTCAATCAAATTTTATTGTTATTTTACATAAAATTTATCTTTTTCTCCTAAATCGTGAATATATCATAACTTAATATTAATTTCATGAATCAATTTAACACCAACTCAATTCAAAAAATAATTTAAAAGTCAGTTTATAAATATTATTATAATGGTGTTTTGTCTTTTATTATTTTTATAAGAAATATTTAAATAAAATAACTAAAACACAAGAGTCTAGGGACCAAACACAAGACTAACAAGGATTTCTAAGTACCTAATCATTTCACCGTGATTCAATTGTTGAATAAGGCTTTTATATTTTTATTATATAACGTTTTCTATTGGGTAGTAGTATTTTTGTTCTATTTCAATTTTGATATTGAGTAAATTAGACCCTTATAAAAATTAAAGTAATTTAATTCTTATTGATTTTGAAAATAAGTAATTAAAGATAATTAATAACGATATTAATTATTTTCATCAATTATTCATAATTTTGATTAGTATAAAAATAAATTTAGCCCTTAATATTTACATATTTAGTAATTTGATCTTAATTCTAAAAAATTCAACAAATGTAGCCTCCTCATTTACAATTTATACAATATTGCAAGCTAAATTTGTTAAACCAATATCAAATTGATAGAATGTGTAAATATTGAGGGCTAAAGTTGTTATTATACCAAAAAAATTTATATACAGTTAACGAAAGAGATAAATGTCGTGATTAACTGTACTTAGTTACCCACTTTTAAAATTGACAATGATATGAAATAATCTAATATATTGTAATCAATTAATTATAATGTTATCCTTCAATAATGAAGACTATCACTAAATCTTTAAAAATAAATCTTTAGCTCTAAATAAAATTATTTATTTTTACTTTTATATTTTATCCTAAAAAGTTATTAATTACCTCATTATTGAAGTGTTCGGTTGTGGTTAACTAACAACATATAAAAGAAATTTATTTTATTAAATATTGATAATAGTCTAAAATAAAAGAAAATCATAAATATGTTAACCGCAAATTATTAAAATTGTATTATTACCAATAAGTATTGAGTGTAACGGTAAGACATAGTACAGTATCAAAAAGAAAATGTAAGTTCAAATCTTGGAGACAATATTATTGGAGAGATAGCACGAACTTCAAACATATAGACCATAAAATAAACATGAAAGATACCAAAAAAATATAAGGTTTTATCATTTAAAGGTTGAGGCATTCGAACCTTGAGTGCCTAACTTCGAGCCTTACTTTGCACATTTACGCATGTGTGGGTTCTTAGTACAAATTTTATTTTGGTTTATGTCCATCGTCAATGATCATTGTCCAAACTTTTTCAAGTTTAGATGTAGATATATTTCGATTATCAGTCTTGTAATGCCCCGTACCCGAGACCGTTGCTGGAGTCGAACACGAGGTGTTAACAGACTTAATTCATTACTTAAACAGCTCAAACAATTTATTTTTAAAATTTTCAGTCAAGCTAACAATCTGCGTCATAGTCGCTTAAAAATTCATATCTCGAGTTACGAAACTCGAAATCCAATTCTGTAAATTTTTCCTGAGACTAGACTCATATATCTATTTACTAATTTTTTTATAGAATTTTTGGTCAAGCAAATTAGTACAGTTTATTAGTTAAAGTCTCCCCTGTTTTAGAGTTTGACTGCTCTGACCTCTGTGTATTACGAATCAGATATCTCCCTGTACAGAGTTTCAATGACTATGCCGTTTCTTTCTAATAAAACTAGACTCAATAAGGAATCTGTACATATAAATCATGACTTCTAATTATCTTTGAAAAATTTATGGTGAATTTCCAAAATCAAAATAGGGGATCCAGAAATTGCTCTGGCCCTGTTTCACAAAATTTAAACATCTCATAAAATATAGCTTATATACCTGTTTCGCTTCTTCCATATGAAAATAGACTCATCAAGCTTCGATTCCATATATTATTCATCATCTAATTGTATATCTACTATTTTTAGTGATTTTTCAAACTCACATCACTGCTGCTGTCTGAATCTATTTTATGGTAAATTTTACCTATTTCATGGTTTCCATGGATTAGCTAGCAATTTACATTTAACATACATAACACCAAATATGATCATGATTAGCCATTCCAATGGCTAATCATTACCAAGCATTTCCATACCACTCAATAACCATATCATAAGACCATATATACAAAATGATTATAATGCTATACATGCCATACTCAAAATATACAAGCCATTATGCCAAGATGGTATACGGATAGTGTGAGCGAGCCTCCGACCGTTCCCGATTTCCGAGCTGGCTTGTCAAAACTACAAGGAATGAAAAGGAGGGAGTAAGCATAAATGCTTAATAAGTTCACATGCAAATAGCAAGTAACATAACCATATAAGCAAACATAAAACATCATTTGCATAATCATCACCAAGACATTCATATCACATTTTCATTTATCATCTTACCATATTGTTGTTATATCGATTTTTCAACCCGAGGGTTAAGTACATACCTATTCAAAGTATTCATTTCACAGCACTTACCAATACGTCCCTTTCATCTCGAGTATTCCTCCATTTGAGTAGAATTTTACCCGTTGAACACATCGGAATATAATTCGGATACATGGAAAGTTTGCACATAAGTGCCACATATGTAGCCAAGCTACCATGTAACCCGCCCATAAGTGAACTCGGACTCAACTCAACGAGCTCGGGCGTTCGCATCCATAAGTGAACTCAGACTCAATTCAACGAGCCCGGATGCCTAGTTACATCTCTCGAACTCGAACTCAACTCAACGAGTTCGGACATTCGCATCCATAAGTGAACTCGGACTCAACTCAACGAGTTCGGATGCCCAAATATCCTAGTGACATGTCACTTGTATCCTAATCCATTCCTAAGGTTCAACGGGACATTTTTCCCAATCATATGTCTCAACCATCTTCTATGGAATGTCGATACCGATACTCGGTAGTATTTCACATTTTCCAAGTATATCACATAATTTGACATATTATCAAACAATTGTCACAAGTATGATATTTCATAATAATTATCATATCATTTAAATAACATTAAAACATTTAAAACAATAACTATGTTACCAACATTTACATATAAACTTACCTCGTATGCGAAAATGGCTACTTTTACCATTTCGTCCACAACTTGGTATTTTCCCCATTTTAGCCTGAATTTCAGTTTTCCTTGCTCTATCATTTAAAATATAGTCTAATTAGGACTCACATTATTCAAATTGACCCAAAATCATATTTTGGAAAAATTACAATTTTGCCCCTAAACTTTTGCATATTTACACTTTTTCCCCAAAGCTCGTAAATTAAACTTCAGCCTATTTTCTTATGTTTTATGACATGCTGATCATTTTTCCCTTCTATGGCAACATCAAATTCTCACTCTAACATGTACTTATGACTATTAGGTATTTTTATCGATTAAGCCCTTCTGCTAGTTTTCGCTTAAAACCGAGTAGCACAAGTTGTCTAACATAATTTAAAACCTAATATTCTATCATAAAACATAAAAATACACAAATTTCACCTATGGGTATTTTTCCAAATATAAGCCCTAGGTTAAATTATTGCTAGCATAAGCTTAATCGAGCTACCAGGACTCCAAAAACGTAAAGAACTTGAAAAACGGGGCTAGAATGGACTTACAATCGAGCTTGGAAGCTTGAAAAACCCTAGCCATGGTTTCTCCTTGCTATATTCGGCCATGGGGTTGAAGATGAGCAAAATTGGCTTTTAATTTTGTATTTTAATTCATTTTACCCCTAAATGACAAAAATGCCCTTACTATTAAACTTTCCAAAAATTCCATCCATGTCCAATTTTTGTCCATAGACTTAGAAATTGGTAAAATTTCTATTTAAGACCTCCTAATTAATATTTCAAAACAATTTCATACTAGAAACTTCTAGAATACAAGTTTTGTAAATTATTCGATTTAGTCCCTAATTTCAATTTAAGCACTTTATGCATAAAATTTCTTCACGAAATTTTCACACAATCATGCAATCATATCATAGACCTCAAAATAATCATAAAATAATTATTTCTATCTCAGATTTTGTGGTCACGAAACCACTATTCCGACTAGGCCCAAAATGAGGATATTACAACTCTCCCCCCTTCAGGGATTTTCGTCCCCGAGAATCTTACCAGAAAAGTGGTCTTCACTTTTAATCTCATATTCGGTGCCGAATAAGTTGCACTTAGACTGTACCTCCAATACATCTCTTCAATTTCTCATATGATCTAAAAGCTTACAGTCTCAACTCTCAACTGTTCTTAAATTTTCAACCCTTCTCAGTTTCCCATGATATCATGACATAAAACCCGGATCTCAACTTGATTTAATGGAGACCGGAACTCCAAGAAATCCAACAATCAAAGAGACCTGAAATTCCATGAATCTGATGAGTAAGAATTCATTCAATACAGATATGATTTATAAATCTCGCCAAACATTTAACAATAGGATACTTCACATTTTCCTCTTTCCGCCATAGAAATAATTCTGATATGGCCTCAAGAATAATCCTTCTCATTTCCATCCCAATATCAACATTGACAAGGATAATTTTGATAGATCCCAATGCTCGGCTTTAACCCCTTTAACAACTCCGATTTTATGTAACATCGAATGCTCTAAACTATCACATTACCTCACTGTCTCGAAACACATCACAATTCATACAACAGTACATTACTGAAAGTCAGGAAGTCTTTACTCAATGTAGACTAGTCTAGTTTAGACGCTTCGGTTACCAATATTCTCATCTATCCAAACTTTGTCAACATGTAATAAACTTTTCAACTTTCACAAGACGAAAACCTTATCATTCGTAGTGACTTTAACTAATATCAAACTCTTTCTAATAAATATACACTTCTCGTTCAGATTATTTACTCTTTTATTTGTACAAAATGAAATTCTATTATCAGACTTGGGAAAAATAATCCTAACATAATTGTCACATGAAATCTTTCAAATAAATAATTTACCATACCGACTGAAACTCGCGCTTTTATCACCTATGCCTTTACTGATGTCAAATCCTTACACAAAAATTAGAAAAATCCCAATACTAAAATCACCACATTACTAAAATCAAATTAGAAGTATAGTCATATTTGACATGATTATCACGAGCTGAAGAACGCACTTCGAACATGAGTCGTAATTGACAAATTATGGAACAAAGATAACAAGAAAACCGAATAAAGAAATCCAAGATAGAGAAACCCAGAATAAAGAAATCTAGAATAAAGAGATCCAGGATAAAGAAACCCAAGATACGATACTATGCCGGAGAATCGAAAACCAAACTCATAGAGAAAATACGGAATACCCCGATAATTCTTCAAAGAAAGAAAGTCCAGAAGAAAACATCTTTTAATCCCACTGAAATCAAATATAACAAGATCAATATATCTTCCCATACATATATATCAGATGAAGCATCAAGTAGAAGAAACAGAATCATAATATCATACGTATTCTCTCATCAATTCTTATCAGACGAAATGAAATAGAATACCCGATGAAATAGAGCAATATAAATTATAAACCAGTCAGACTACCAATGCTTTCATCCAACACCAGAATTAGAAGACATTCCCATATAACAAGAATTTTTTCAGAAGATCAATAGCCATAGAAATATTTTTGAGAACGGGTAAACACATAGAACATCTCAAAAGAGACTGCTAAATCTGTCCAGTCATAACTGTCACACTCAGATAGTTCACATTTCAATTATCATTTCCCCAACTAGTTCTACCGTCACAAATTTCATATTAAACCATTCACTAAAGAAGGCCAATTCTGAATAAATTTCGATTTACACTTTTCTCGACCTTGCACCTGAGTAATTCGGTTTACCAAGGAGAATTCCTTTTCTAACTAGGACAGTGCATAACTCCAATAATCTTTACATCAATCTGATACTTTACTGGTTCTGACTTTACTTATCAGCTCATTTTCAATCTCTGATCATACTTATAATTATTCTATCACTGAACTCTTTGGGTTCTCAACCGGAAACTTATTCAATACAAATCTCATGAAATTCCATTATAAGTACCACTTTGGTAAGGGGGAGGGGTTGTAGGACCTCTGACTCAACTTTCTTATACATACACATATGACACAACTCCCATCATCATAGCAACATCATCAAAATCATGTCATTCATTCATGTTGGCTTACACCAATTTTCCTATTGTCCCATTTAGACAATATACTTATGCATACATTCTAAGTTTTCTAGATAGCTTTACTTATCCATTCATTTAATTAATTTAATTCATGCTCATGACATCATATAAGGCCAAACAAACATAGATATTTGCATCACAATCACAACTTTCATTTCGTGCATCATCATGTACATATCATTACAATCATATAATTCAGTCCAACAATTTAACATAGATAAGTTCATTTCATTATAATCCTTTATCTCATAAAAATTATATATCATTAACATTTATCAACATTCGACGTCCAAATCAAGACAAGGACATTTTCATTCGTATCATAATATTATGACTTTTATTCATACCTCTACTACTTTCTATTTATTACGTTCATCTTATCAAGTAAGCCACATACACTACATCATCTGAGCATTAAGCAAATATGAATATTTATCACATATGTATCATAAACCTTTATTCATACTTTTCTGAACCGAGACTTATCATAATCATAATTTTACTCAAATACCTTCACATAACATTGAACATGGTCGGCGCAGCTAGGTTGGAGAGTACCCTGTCTAAATAAGACGGTACTGTACTCATACGCGTCGGAAGACATCACACTATCACAGATCAGTGGCATGTATAGCTAAACTTTTACACATGCTAGGTTAGTTCGAGAACCGACTAAACCTGCTCTGATAATACCAAATGTAATGCCCCGTACCCGATACCATTTTCGGAGTCGAACACGAGGTGTTAACAGACTTAATTCATTACTTAAACAGCTCAAACAATTTATTTTTAAAATTTTCAGTCAAGCTAACAATCTGCGTCATAGTCGCTTAAAAATTCATATCTCGAGTTACGAAACTTGAAATCCAATTCTGTAAATTTTTCCTGAGACTAGACTCATATATCTATTTACTAACTTTTTTATAGAATTTTTGGTCAAGCAAATTAGTACAGTTTATTAGTTAAAGTCTCCCCTGTTTCAGAGTTTGACTGCTCTGACCTCTGTGTATTACAAATCAGATATCTCCCTGTACAGAGTTTCAATGACTATGCCGTTTCTTTCTAATAAAACTAGACTCAATAAGGAATCTGTACATATAAATCATGACTTCTAATTATCTTTGAAAAATTTATGGTGAATTTCCAAAATCAAAATAGGGGATCCAGAAATTGCTCTGGCCCTGTTTCACAAAATTTAAACATCTCATAAAATATAGCTTATATACCTATTTCGCTTCTTCCATATGAAAATAGACTCATCAAGCTTCGATTCCATATATTATTCATCATCTAATTGTATATCTACTATTTTTAGTGATTTTTCAAACTCACATCACTGCTGCTGTCTGAATCTATTTTATGGTAAATTTTACCTATTTCATGGTTTCCATGGATTAGCTAGCAATTTACATTTAGCATACATAACACCAAATATGATCATGATTAGCCATTCCAATGGCTAATCATTACCAAGCATTTCCATACCACTCAATAACCATATCATAAGACCATATATACAAAATGATTATAATGCTATACATGCCATACTCAAAATATACAAGCCATTATGCCAAGATGGTATACGGATAGTGTGAGCGAGCCTCCGACCGTTCCCGATTTCCGAGCTGGCTTGTCAAAACTACAAGGAATGAAAAGGAGGGAGTAAGCATAAATGCTTAATAAGTTCACATGCAAATAGCAAGTAACATAACCATATAAGCAAACATAAAACATCATTTGCATAATCATCACCAAGACATTCATATCACATTTTCATTTATCATCTTACCATATTGTTGTTATATCGATTTTTCAACCCGAGGGTTAAGTACATACCTATTCAAAGTATTCATTTCATAGCACTTACCAATACGTCCCTTTCATCTCGAGTATTCCTCCATTTGAGTAGAATTTTACCCGTTGAACACATCGGAATATAATTCGGATACATGGAAAGTTTGCACATAAGTGCCACATATGTAGCCAAGCTACCATGTAACCCGCCCATAAGTGAACTCGGACTCAACTCAACGAGCTCGGGCGTTCGCATCCATAAGTGAACTCGGACTCAACTCAACGAGCCCGGATGCCCAGTTACATCTCTCGAACTCGAACTCAACTCAACGAGTTCGGACATTCGCATCCATAAGTGAACTCGGACTCAACTCAACGAGTTCGGATGCCCAAATATCCTAGTGACATGTCACTTGTATCCTAATCCATTCCTAAGGTTCAACGGGACATTTTTCCCAATCATATGTCTCAACCATCTTCTATGGAATGTCGATACCGATACTCGGTAGTATTTCACATTTTCCAAGTATATCACATAATTTGACATATTATCAAACAATTGTCACAAGTATGATATTTCATAATAATTATCATATCATTTAAATAACATTAAAACATTTAAAACAATAACTATGTTACTAACATTTACATATGAACTTACCTCGTATGCGAAAATGGCTACTTTTACCATTTCGTCCACAACTTGGTATTTTCCCCATTTTAGCCTGAATTTCAGTTTTCCTTGCTCTATCATTTAAAATATAGTCTAATTAGGACTCACATTATTCAAATTGACCCAAAATCATATTTTGGAAAAATTACAATTTTGCCCCTAAACTTTTGCATATTTACACTTTTCCCCAAAGCTCGTAAATTAAACTTCAGCCTATTTTCTTATGTTTTATGACATGCTGATCATTTTTCCCTTCTATGGCAACATCAAATTCTCACTCTAACATGTACTTATGACTATTAGGTATTTTTACCGATTAAGCCCTTTTGCTAGTTTTCGCTTAAAACCGAGTAGCACAAGTTGTCTAACATAATTTAAAACCTAATATTCTATCATAAAACATAAAAATACACAAATTTCACCTATGGGTATTTTTCCAAATATAAGCCCTAGGTTAAATTATTGCTAGCATAAGCTTAATCGAGCTACCAGGACTCCAAAAACGTAAAGAACTTGAAAAACGGGGCTAGAATGGACTTACAATCGAGCTTGGAAGCTTGAAAAACCCTAGCCATGGTTTCTCCTTGCTATATTCGGCCATGGGGTTGAAGATGAGCAAAATTGGCTTTTAATTCTGTATTTTAATTCATTTTACCCCTAAATGACAAAAATGCCCTTACTACTAAACTTTCCAAAAATTCCATCCATGTCCAATTTTTGTCCATAGACTTAGAAATTGGTAAAATTGCTATTTAAGACCTCCTAATTAATATTTCAAAACAATTTCATACTAGAAACTTCTAGAATACAAGTTTTGTAAATTATTCGATTTAGTCCCTAATTTCAATTTAAGCACTTTATGCATAAAATTTCTTCACGAAATTTTCACACAATCATGCAATAATATCATAGACCTCAAAATAATCATAAAATAATTATTTCTATCTCGGATTTTGTGGTCACGAAACCACTATTCCGACTAGGCCCAAAATCAGGATATTACAAGTCTATTCATTTATGCATGTTATAGTTTAATTCTAATTGTTGTTATATAAATGTATTGATTGTAATCATAATTCTGATTATGAATTTTATTTTTTTTATCATTCATATATGTTTTACGGTCCATGTTTGGGGTTCATGTCTATCCCTCTCAATAAGGGTGAGTATTGAACCGAATCAAGTTGAACTGAGTGAAAAAATTTCGAGCTAATCGAGTTGATGAGCCCTATTTTATCATCCTAACTTGATTTGAATTTTTTTCGAATCGAGTTGAGTGAAATGAAAATTAAGTCGGGTCAAATCAAATCGAGTAAATTTGTTTGAGTTAAATTAAAAATTAAAATGTTAAAATGTCAAATTAAAATCTTGTTATGGCATAACTAATTTCATGTTAGAGCACATAAATTTGAAATCATATATTTGAATAGGGGTGACTGCTTGATCGAATTGAGTCGAATCAATTGAAAAATTTCAAGCTAATCGAGTTGATGAATCATATTTTATCATCTGAACTAGAAGTGAAATAAAATTTGGGTCAAGTTGAATCTAGTGAAAGAATTTTGCGTTAAATTAAAATTTTAAACATACCAAATTAAAATCTTGTTATAGTATAACTAATTTCATATTAAAGCACATAAATTTGAAACCATATGTATTTGAAAAAATTTTCAAAACAAAATAATTTTAAAAATAAAATACTTTAATATGATAGGAATGTCCCAAAATTATTATTTTAGAAAAAATTTAAATTTTTAACTTGCTTTATATATACTTTAGAATTTTTTTTAAATTTTTATAATTTTTTAAAAATATAAATTTTAAATTTTTATAAATATTTTGAATTTTAAAAATTATTTTAATATTTCTTTACAATTTTTGTTGAAAGTGCTTCCAAGAAAACTGAAGGACTAACATACACTGATTAAATTAATAGTTAGGAGGAAGCAGCCATTTGGTAGGATCAATGAAGTCAAGAACCAGGAACGGTAGGACTTCCGCACCTAATAGCTGCTTCACGAATGGCTCTCGGTTATTTGGATTTGCACCTGGCCCTTTGCACTTGTATTCTCCATTGTAAACAGTAATGCATCATTCTCACCTTAATAAGATTTCGTTTCTTACAAGGATTAATATATATAGAAAAAGTAATTTATCTTACTTGGCTCGTTTAGGAAACCTATTATGAGACCATCCAGCAGTATTGACGACGTTGCTCATTTCAGTAAATGCATAAACAACTCTTGGATTGCTCCTCCAAGCCCCCAAAAATGAATTGTTGGCTGTTCCGGTAATGCTACCATGCACGAACGAATGACCCATGTCCTCCGATGAACTTTCTCTTGCTTGTGTTGTTATCACTGTAAATCCTCTACCTTCTCGCTTCTCCCACAAATATGTTCGTGTTCTATATCCAACTTTTCCAATCAATATATACATTTAATATAACATTTGTTGTTAAATTTATTTTGGTCAAGAAGAATAGTACCAGATACAAAGATTTCCCACTTCCGAAAATAAAATCAACTGTGCCTGAAACATAGTAGTCCTTGAAGAAATGGTTACCCTTGTCATTGCTCGTTTCCTGGAAACCGTAGATATTGTAGTTATAGATAGGCGACCTATCGCCAGACACTCTCAAGGCAACCGCTTGTCCTCCTACCGTCTTCCCGCCTTCTGGTTTCGGAGCTAAGTTCTATTAAAACAATCTCAATTCATTAAGATTCAAACTTACCTATGCAATGCATTCAGTTCAGCCACTATATTGAGATTAGCTGCCACAAAGTAATTAGACTCAGCAATCAGAGTGGCACTGTTAATGGTTCCATATTCCTTGGCGGTGTCGCCGAATGTCAAATTGGGCATGTTTTTTTGGATCTCCCAACAATGTAATGAATGGCTTGCCTCGTTCAATTTTGATTTTCTATTTGTAAACCCCAGGTCCGATAGATATAATCACACGCTTGGTATTCCCTAATGGAACGCTCTTGATGGGTTTCTTTACGCTATTGAATTCTCCACCATCACCTTGCCTCACCTACACGACTTTAGGATTACTCTTAGCCTGAATCAGCTATGGGTCTAAGCTGTTACCCCTTTCTGTCACAGGCTTGATAATGCCTTCAAACCAAGCATTTACTTGCCCTTTATCTGTCGGTATTTGTTTGGAAACAACAACCGGAGCAATCAAGCACTACAGCAAAATAGGTTTTTCGCGGCATTTTTAGCGGCGTTTAAAGTAAAAACGCCGCTAAAGATCGAGCATTAGCGGCGCTTTAAAAAAACGCCGCTACAGATCGGGCATTAGCGGCGTTTGCAAAAAAACGCCACAAAAGTAAAGCAGGACGTCGTCGTTTCACATTGACCTTTAGTGTTATTAGCGGCGTTTTGCCAAAAGCGCCGCTAATGCTTAGATCTATAGCGGCACTTTATGAAAAACGTCACTAATGCTCAAATCTATAGCGGCGCTTTATGAAAAACGCCGCTAATGCTCAGATATATAGCGGCGCTTTTTGAAAAACGTCGCTATTGCTCTATTTATAGCGGCGTTTTTTCAAAAAGCGCCACAAAAACATTTTATTGGTTTTTTATATTAATTAAATTATTTTTAATTGAATATTTAACTTCTTTGGGAAAAAATAATGACACGTAGAAAAAATTTGAAAATAAAAACATATAAAAATATATGTTAAAAATGAAAAAATTAAAATACTATCATTTAAAATAATTTTAAAGCTTTTTTGTTATATGACTGATTGTTTGTCAATTTATATATTAAATAAATTATTCTATAATCATAAAAGGGATAATATTAATTTGAAAATATTGAATTACTTATCATTTTAGTTTAAGGTTTATGGTTTAGGGAATATAGTTTAGGGTTTATGGTTTATGATGAGTTAATATTTTAAGGTTTATGAATTATGGGTTTAGGGTTTAAGGTTTAGGGGTTTATGGTTTATGAGTTAATATCTCAAGGTTTATGGATTATGGATTATGGACTTAGGGATTATGATTTATGGTTCAATGGTTGAGGTTTAGAGATTTAGGGTTTATGATTTAAGGGTTAAAAGTTAAAGGTTAAGGGTTTAGGAGTTAAGGGTCCAAGGGTTAAGGGTACATGTTAGGGTTTAAAGCTTAGGGGTTAAAGGTTAAGGGTTTAGGAGTTAAGGGTCCAAGGGTTAAGGGTACATGTTAGGGTTTAAAGCTTAGGGGTTAAAGGTCTAAGGGCTATGAGTTGGGGGTTATGGGTTTAGGGATTTAGGGGTTAAGGCATTAAGGGGACATAGGTTATGGATTTAGGGTTTAGGATAATTAGTGTTAAAAAATTAATTAAAATTTGAAATAATATTATTTAAAATAGTTTTAAAGAGTTTTTTGGGTATATGAGTGCTTTTTTTTAATTTATATAATATTAAATAATTTCAAATTTTAAAGATTTCAAATTTTCAATAATTTTCAAGATTTCAAATTTTATCTAATTCTTTTAACTATTAGTTAAATTTTAAAAAATTATTTACTTAAATAAAAAAATTAAAATACTATTATTTAAAATAATTTTAAAGTTTTTTGGGTATATAAGTGATTTTTTTAATTTATATTGTTTTTAAATTATATATTAAATAATTTTAATTTTTAAAGGAATTAGCGGCGCTTATAAAAAATGCCGCAAAAGGTATACAGTAGCGGCATTTTTTTTACAAAAACGCCGCAAAAGAGCATCATGTTTTAAACAAAACGGCGCCGTTTTGTAGGATTTATTAGTGGCGTTTTTTGCGAAGCGCCGCAATAGGTTTGGATTTAGCGGCGCTTGTGTGTAAACGCCTCTACTATTATTTTGTTCAGATCAAATCGTCGTCGTTTTATTAGTTTATTAGTGGCGTTTATTTGAAACGCCGCAATAGCTTAACCTTTTAGCGGCGCTATTGCAAAAACGCCGCAAACGTTAAATTATGTTTGTCAAAACATCGTCGTTTTGTTGTCTTCATTTTTACACACGATAACACTTAGAAATTTTGTCAAAGTCTTCCCAGTTCATTTCCCCTCTTTTCCTTAGTCCCAAATCCCTAAAGAATTATCACTTGTTTTTCCCCAATTCGACATCCGAAAAAACCCCTTCTTCCCTAGTTTGAAATCTCTAAAATTCACCTATAAGTTCTTCTCTGCTCATCTCTGCTCATCTGCTCATCCTTAAAATTCCCCAATTCTACATCCAAAAAAAACCCCTTTTGCCTTTTTTGTTTACACCTGTAAGTTCTTCTCTGCTCATCTCCTCGATAATTTTTGGGTTCAAAGGAAAAGCATATTTCTTTTCTGCTTCATATTTCAATTTGACTGGTTATTTTCGTTATTTGCTATGTTATATTCTAAGTTCATTCAAGTTTCTTATATGGGTTTGTGTTGCTTGATTCAGTTTTGTACTAAGTGGAGCTGTATTTTCTTTTAATTAAAATGGCAGGCAAAAACTTTATACATGGAAGAGAAATGTTAACATTAGCAGCTGGTTGTAAATGCCTATCAGGTACCTCCCAAACGTTTGCACATGAATCTACTCTCACATCCATTTCTATCCAACTGCTTGAAAATCCACATCATTTCCCATCATAAATATATGTAGCTGCATGTGCATACATGAATATATTTTGATATGATATTCTTTCTTGTTTAATAGTCACATTAAATTTTAATTAAATTCAAAATTAAGTTAAATCAAATTCTTAAATAAGACTCAAAATTTTTCTAATATTATTTTCTTTATTTATAATATTCCAACTTAATTTAATTGATTTATGTGATGTTTGCGACTTATTTAAATACATGAAAGAGTTGTGGTGATAAGAGAAGTAAGTAGGATGCCCCACTCAACAAAGCTACAAATGGAAGAGGAAATGTTATGATTGTGTGAAATATATGGCGGAAGTGACCTGAAATTCTTGTGCACACACGAGGGGGCTATAACTAAAACTAGTACTCATGTCAAATCATTAATATCTAATAGGAAATAACAGCAAAATGTAGGAGAAAGTTGGGGGTTGGAAATGGAGTAGGGAGGATTGCTTAAACATAATTTCGATATATATTACTTTATTATTATTATTATAGGTATGATATAAATATAAATATGATCAGCATATCTATGACTTCAGTTCATATATATTATTGGAAAAATTAGCAAAGATATATAGATATATTAATCAGGTAATGGAAGGCTTTTCTTAGGGGGTGAGGGGCTTTGTTGTTTTTGGTGCTTGCTCAAGAAGAAAGGAATTTGGAGGTTGGTATTTTCCATCAGTAGGATTCACAATAAGTAAAACAAAATAGATGTCAAAAGGTGTTTTAGAGAAAAGATTATAAAATCTCAAAAGAAATTTAAAAATAAAAAAATCACAAACGATCCATGTACTTATATGGTATCCATATTTAATATATTTGTATTTTTTTATAATATTAATAATTTCTAAAATCCAAAAGGAAAATTACAAATACAACTATACCATATTGGTAGTGTTTTTGTAGTGCGTCAAAAATTCAAAATCACAATCAACAATAGAACCAAAATAATAATAATAATCACAATCAACACACATAAAAGTAGAAGTTTTGTTTTTGGAGTGCAAAAGTTGGATGTAAAAACATTCAAAATGTTTGAAGATTATTAAGGCCCTCATTGAGGTCATGACAGTATATAGCTCCTGCTGGAAAACTGGAGTTTGAAAATTTGAATCTTGTTCATGGAAAGCTTAATAGGAGTTGTATATATATATATTTATCCGTGTGTGTTCTATAACTTAGTTAGGTTTAGGTGTCGTCTTCATGATTGAACTTATATGAATTGTTTTTGTGTTGATATAAAAACATAATTCTAGATACATAAATTCTGAAGTTTGTGAATTTTATGAATTATTTGTTTTACCCAAAAATTTTATACTAATAAACTAAGATAGTAGGAACATTAGTTTTACTGAATTGAGTCACTCGTGTTTCCTATTTCGGAACATGCGTACTAATTCAAAAATTGCTAGGGAGGTTTGTGCCTAATTTTAATGTGGTGTAGTTCTGGTTAGAATTTCTTAGCTTTAAAAAGGAATAAACATGTGGTATCCTTCTATTGGAATATCAGTATCGGTCCCCAACTTTAAGTGGAGCATCTAATTCCAAAACCCATGGTTACCTTTCAATTTCCATTAAAAACATAGCTGCTCTTTTTCTATTGGTTCAAATCCATACCCGTTAATAAAAATGATTGAGATTTAGTTAAGTGAAACAATAAATATAGACATATGATATGCATGTTTAAGGTTTGTTTATTTTGAATCAGTAGGTGCTTTCTCTCTATCATATGTTTATTTGTTAGTTTTGTTTATTGGCAAAGGCTTTACATTTTTTCATTAGGTGTGTATAGTGTATGTTTAAGTAAGTTTCGGAAAAAAAGAAAAGGTCGAAATGTTTGCATATTTAAGATATTTTATGTGCCAAAGCTATTTTGCTGGATAGTGTCCCTGTTATGTGCCAAAGTTTAAACCGCAATGTATTGATCTCAAAAGAACAAAATGAAGTTCTAAGAATTTGATTTTTTTCTTCTTTAATAGTTAATCTTCTCTCTCTCTTTTTAAACTGCAGATATAGAAATTTTGAACGATTGCATCGACATCTTGTTCATCAACGGATACTTTCATCAAGCACATAGGATGCTTTTGTTCATCAACGGTGCATTCATCTTGACAAATATCTGCAAGTGATTTATGTCCTAGTCTTTCATTTTTTTAGGATGGTTACTTTTGAACCTGTTTCTTCAACTAAGCCACCTCTTTACAGGATCTATTGTCTATACCCAATGTGGCTGAACAACATGAAGTGTGGGATTTTTTAAGTGTTTCCTCAAAAGTGCGTGTCTACTTGGAATTGGGTGCTTCCTTATTTTCTATGGATAGAATGAATGACATCCAACACTAATTGTGCTTGTAATTTTCTTTTGAAAAATTACTCTTTCGGAAAATCCTCATCCCATGTCGCAATCATACGGCCTTGCTCAGATTGTTGAGAAATTGGCTAATCGTTTGACCCCGGAGGAGTCCTTGTCCACCACCACCGTACGAGGTTGGCCTTCTTCCGAGTATTTCATCAAAGGTAATTTCAGTTATCTAATTCTTAGCAATATGAATCCACCTTCTGCCTTTCAATTTTACGGTGGATTTGGATTTTTTAAAATTTGGGGGAAAAGTTTGCACTAACATTCAAATTGAATTTCGAGGATCCAATGCTATCAATTGCCCTGTAATTTTAACCTATTTCCACTTTTCAATTTGATGGTGAACTTGATTATTTTTAACTTTGGGCAAACCCAACCAGTATGACCAGACATGGCGTCTAGAACGAGTAGAAAATTAATGTCTTTAAACCATAATATTTAAAACCCAACAATTAATGTCTTTTAATATAACATTAAAAATTCTGCATTCGTTTCTACTTTTTAATTTGTAATTGACTAATTTTCTGTCTCTATTATTTGACCCCCTAATTCAAACAAGTTTTTCAATGGCAGTCGCAGTGTGATTTGATGTCTATGTCCACTGCTTGGATTTAACCATACTATCAAAGTTAGGTGTGCTTGAATTGAAATTTATAAATTTTAATATTGTAAAATTAAATAATTTTATATTCAAGTGTAATGTATTTTGCTTATTATTATATACATTTAATATTTAAATTTAGTATATATTGTTAAAATAGATAATCACAAACATTAAACATGAAATGTAAAACGAACCCAATAACTATTTTCAAGTTTAGTTCATGCTTAACTATATTTTTTTTAATCTTTAAATAATAAATTGAATTATTGAATTTAAATAATTTAGTACAATTCAGAAATTGTAAATATGTAGATGACTGTCATCAATTCTACCGACACAGCCCAATGCACGGACATAGTAGCCTTGCCTTGCACATCCTTTACTGCTTGCAACTACATAGTTATGTAAAACTTTCTTATACACATGAACCTTATTAAGCTTACTATGTATAAAAGGCTAATTAACCTTATTAATTAAATTAAATTGTAATTAAAGTTTTATTTTGAAGATATTATTTTATTTTAATTTAATCACGATAAATATTTTGTCTACTTTTATTTTAATTTTAAATTACCTAATTAAATTAAATTGTATTTAAAATTTATTTTAAATATTTTATTTTATTTTATTTTAATCAGGAAAAATATTTTGTCTACTTTTATTTTATTTTTAAATTACCTAATTAAATTAAATTGTATTTAAAATTTTATTTTAAATATTTTATTTTATTTTATTTTAATCAGGAAAAATATTTTGTCTACTTTTATTTTATTTTTAAATTACCTAATTAAATTAAATTGTATTTAAAATTTTATTTTAAATGTTTTAATTTATTTTATTTTAATCATGAAAAATATTTTGTCTACTTTTATTTTATTTTTAAATTACCTAATTAAATATTCATTATTGACCACATATGATGAACTTAATTCAAAATAAATAATTAACCCTAAACTTGTAAATTTAATCCAATAACCAATTCTTCACTTCCCTTATGTTTTCCCATCAACACAATCACAGTACATAAATATATATCATATCTTACATAATTTACATAAGATAAATAACTTACATAATTTACATAACTTACATAATACATAATGACGTATCATATCTTACATAATTTACATAAGATAAATAACTTACATAATTTACATAACCTACATAATACATAAATATATATCATATCTTACATAATTTACATAAGATAATCCCTTTTATTGTCAACTTTAGATTTCAAGAACTACGAAATGGATAGGAGTTGGATGAAATTGTCAAGGGTAAGCAATGCCTATCGAAATGGAGTACAAACATTTCTAAATTTTGCATTTCAAAATGCAAGCCAAGAGAATATGATTCTTTGCCCGTGTAAGAAGTGTGACAACATCAATTGCCATTTTCGTGAAGTTGTCTACGAGCATCTAATTGTTGATGGCTTTATTCGGGGGTATAAAAAATGGATTTTCCATGGAGAGTGTACATCTAGTGGAACTTCTTCAACGATTAATCCGACTTATCCTGATACTGATTACCACCAATATGTTAGACAAGATGACATGGAAGGTATGTTGCGGGATGCATTTAATATGCACAGTCATGGTGAGCAATCGTTTCCACCTAACTTTACTGCATCCGACGATTGTAATATTGGTGGAAATGTTTTTTGTGAAACGAGAACAAGTGCACCTGATGAGGAGCCAAATGAAGAAGCGGCGAAGTTCTACAATTTACTTAACGAAATGAATGAAGAACTTTACAAGGGATCAAAATATTCAAAATTGTCCTTCTGTATTCGTCTATTTCACTTAAAATGTTTAGGAGGGTGGACCGGAAACTCTTTTACAATGCTGTTAGAGTTTCTGAGAGAGATGTTTCCGTTTGCAAAAATCCCCCAGTCTTGTCAAGATATGAAGAGACTAATAAAAGATTGGGGCCTTGGGTACGATAAAATTCATAGTTGCCGAAATGACTGCATGTTGTATTGGGGTGATCAGAAGAACCAACAGTCTTGTCATGTTTGCGGTAAGTCTCGTTGGATGAATGGGAATACAGAAGATGTGAATGGGGATGAAGGTGGGGCACATTTAAGAAAGAAGCCAGTCAAGGTTATGCGATATTTTCCCCTAATACCAAGACTTCAAAGGCTTTTCATGTCGTCAAAGACAGCCGATTCTATGAGGTGGCATAATGATCAACGAACCGATGATGGATTGTTAAGGCATCCTGCTGATTCTTTAGCTTGGAAATCGTTTGACAGTAAATTTCCAAGCTTTGTAAGCGATCCTCGGAATGTGAGGCTTGGGCTAGCAGCTGATGGCTTTAATCCTTTTAAAATCATGAGTACTTCGTACAGTACTTGGCCTGTAGTACTTGTTCCTTACAATCTGCCTCTATGGATTTGCATGAAGTAATCTTCATTTATTTTATCAATGATTATCCCTGGAGAGAAAGGTCCCAGAAATGATATTGACAACTATTTGCAACCACTTATTGAAGAGTTAAAACAGTTATGGTCGGGTGTTGAGACATATGATGTATTAAGAAAGGAGAACTTTAATTTATATACAGCTTTATTGTGGACAATTAATGATTTCCCGGCTTATGCTAATTTATCGGGTTGGAGTACTAAAGGACGTTATGCCTGTCCTTGTTGTGTTGCACAAATTTGTTCGAAGTGGTTGTATAATGGGAAGAAGTTCTCTTACATGGGCCATCGTCGGTGGTTAGATGGAAATCATAAATTTAGATTTCAGAGGACTCTATTTGACAGTACTGAAGAGTACAGAGGAGCTCCTGAGCAGACTGTTGGATCTGAAATCTTGTTTATGTTAAAAGATATCAACTTTAGTTACGGGAAGATGAATCAACCACCTATCACGCAAACAAGGAGAAGATCGAGGGATAAATCTGATGATGAATCTGACGAAGAGGATGATCCTAATGAGGCGGACTTTTGGAAAAAAATGAGTGTATTTTTTTTGAGTTGCCTTATTGGGAGCACAACATTTTACGCCATAATCTTGATGTCATGCATATTGAGAAGAATGTCTGCGAGAACATAATTGGGACAATTTTAAATGTCGATGGAAAATCAAAAGGCAATCTTCAGAGTCGACTTGATTTAGTTGACATGAGAATTTGGCGTGATCTTCATCCTCAAGTACTTCCGAATGGGAAATATCGGTTGCCACCTTCTATTTTTTCAATGTCAAAGAAAGAGAAAGAGGTGTTTTGCATGGTGTTGAAGGATATAAAGGTCCCAGATGCATATGCGTCAAATATATCTCGATATGTGAGTCTTAAATATCGAAGATTATATTCATTAAAATCACATGATTACCACATCTTAATGCAAGATTGACTCCCAGTTGCTTTATGGTGCTGCATGTCCAAAAATGTGACGTCTTGTATAATTAAACTATCCAATATAATGAAAGCTATTTGTGGCAAAGTTTTGGATGTTGAAGAACTTAAGAAAGTACAGGATCGAGCTGCTTTGACTTTATGCAATTTGGAGAAGATCTTTCCACCTTCCTTCTTCACTATTATGGTGCACTTGGTAATCCATCTCCCTCACGAAGCAATACTTGGTGGACTGGTTTTTTATTGATGGATGTATCCTATAGAAAGGTGCTAATTTATTTGTCAGGTATTTATTCATTCTCCTTTATTCATTTAGTTACAACTTTTGATAAATATTGTATATCGTGTTTAGGTTCCTAAGCAAATTGAAATCTTATTGTCGCAATAAGCGTTATCCAAAAGGATCAATTGCTGAAGGCTACTTGGCAGAGGAGTGCATGACCTTCTGTTCTAGATATTTAGAAGATGTTGAAACACAATTGAATAAACCAACTAGAAATGCTAGGCTCAATGATCATAACTTGGCCGAAATTTATTTATTCCAAAGTTATGGAGAACCAATCGGCAAAGTTGAAATTACAGAATTAGATGATATATCGTGGATACAAGAACATCGATATGTGCCTTTTCACCACGATTTAGTTGAACCGTTACACAAGTAAGTTCTAAAATTTCCTCACATATTCGTCGTTTTGATTTGTTTGTCTTCTAACCAATTAAAATTATTTTTAACATAGTGAGTACAAACAAATTTTGAGATCTCGTGCACGCTCTCGAATATTACAACATCGAGAGATTAATAAGTTATTCACAGAATCTTTTCATGAATGGTTAAGCCAAACGGTATGTAACTAAAGTTAATAAGCTACATATAATCGCGAAATTTAGTTAATCAAATAAGAATGTTTTTACATAATAGATTTATAATTATTCAATTTACTTTCGATTCAATAAGTTTGGAGTGGGAAGGACGTCAATGAGGAAGTTAAATGGCATTCCCAAGGTCTGAACAGAGTAATAAAAAGATATAGTGCCTTCCTTATCAATGGATACAGATTTTATGCAAAGTATCGCGAGAGAATGAGGAGAACTCAAAATTGTGGAGTTGTTGTTAATTCTTCAATTACAAGTTATACTAGTGCTAGGGACAGTAATCCGGTTGAGGGTAATGTAGAGTATTACGGACTTCTTACCGACATTATTGAGTTGGATTACTATGGCAGATGGAAAGTTGTCTTATTTCGGTGTGATTGGGCTGATGTTAATACTGCTCGAGGAATTAAAAAAGATCAATTTGGTTTTACAATGTTGAATTTCTCTCGCTTGATTCACACTGGACAACAATTGATGGACGAGCCATATGTATTTTCCTCTTAAGTGAAACAAGTTTTTTATTCAAAAGATCCAACTGATGAAGGTTGGTATGTTGTACTCCGAAACACCCCTAGAGACTTGTTTGGCATGGGTAATGGAAGTAGAGATGACATCGTCGAAAATCAGAAAAATCACCTTTTCCAGAACAAAACTTAGATGAAAATATCCCTAGTACTAGTACACAACATCAATGGGTTCGACATAATGTGGATGAAGATATTTACGAATAATGATGTAGTAAGATTTTACGATTTTTTAATTATATGTAATATTATAATTTTAATCTTGGTCATGTTATATAATTTAACTATTTTATACGTACTATTATTGTTGTAATTTGTTACTAAAACTTTAACTATTTTATGTGTATTGCAGGAAAAATGCGTAGAAGAAGATTACGAGATTTAAGTATTGTCCAGAACACTCCAAATTCGGAAGAAGGAAATAGTGAATAGCAGACAGTTGTTGGATCTTCGAATGTGCCAGAAACACTTGACGAGCCTGGAGAATTTCAAAGTAATGTTAAGTTCATTTTACATGTGTTGACTTTTATTATTGATTTATTTGTCAATTTTAATATAATAATAGTATATCATTTTTCAGATGAAAGTAGTGGGACGCGCAGAGTTCGAGAACGTACGCTGCTTAGAGATTTATACGACTTAGATCCTGTCGAGCGTGTTAAAGTAAGTAGAAATACTCATGGTTAGCCTGTCGGATCTGAAGCTCGACTTTTAGCAGGCTATTTGAGTATTTTAGCATGAAATGCCAATATGTTGCCCATCAACTACGAATCATGGCATCAAATGCCTGATAGCAACAAAAATCAGGCTCTCGCTAATATTAAGGTAACAAAATGTGTATGTAATTTATAATACTTTGGTTTAAGTTTCATTTATATTTACATTCTAAACTTGTGTTTTTTTAGGAGAGATTTGCTTTAGAGGTCTCTGATGATTATATCAAGAAGGCATTGGGTAAAAAATAGAGAGACAATAAAAGCACTTTAAAAAAACAATATTTTAAGAAAGACATAAGCCTCGAGGAAAAATTGAGAAATGTCCCGCCGGGAATGCTAAGGTACCAATGGGAAGATGCGGTTAGATTCTGAAATTCAAAAAAAGGAGAGGTATTGCGTATTTCCAAACTCTTATATATAGTGTTTACTATATACGTAATAATAATTTCATTTTGTAGGACCGTGAGCGAGTTGGAACAAGCAGCAGGCAAAAACAAAAATTCACGCACACGGCAGGGTCGAGAAGTTTTGCTTCTGTAGCTGAGGCCGAGGTATTATGAATTTATTAATTCTTTCAAATATTAATAACTTTCTACTATTAAATAATATTTTTACTACTATATTGTAGGAAGTCAAATCTGGACAAAAAGCTAGACGCCTTCAGCTTTTTGAGATTACGTATAGGAAGAAAGATGGATCTCATATGACATTCGAAGCTGGAGAAATTATGGTATATTTACTTAATAATATTTGATTTATTCTAAATATTTATAATGTTTAATTATAATTGTTTAATTTAATTCATCATTAGTAGTTTTAAATAATGTTAAGTTATGTTGCATTCATTTTTATTATATATTTCGTTTCTAACTCTTTAATTGATTTTTTAGGAGAAACTAAAGGAGAAGAAGGCGGAATATGAACCGATTGCTTCGACTGATAGTTTTGTTAATCTTGAGAACATTGATAACAGAATTATCACTAAAGTTTTAGGTCCTGAAATGTAACGCCCCGTGCCCGAGACCGTTGCCGGAGTCGAACACGAGGTGTTAACAGACTTATTTCATTGTAAAACACAGTTCATTTAAAATTTCCAGACAAGCTGGCTAACTGCGTCACTGTCACCTTAAAAATCATATCTCGAGTTACAAAACTCGAAAACCAGTTCCGTAAATTTTTTCTGAAACTAGACCCATAAGTCCATCTACAAATTTTTTTCTAGAATTTTTGGTCGGGCCAATTAGTACAGTTTATTAGTTAAAGTCTCCCCTGTTTCAGGGTTCGACTGCTCTGACCTTCATGCATTACGACTTATATATCTCCCTGTACAGGGCTTCAATACTTATTTCGTTTATTTATAAGGAAACTAGACTCAAGAAGGAATCTATACATATATGGCATGACTTCTAATTATCTCTGGTTAATTTATAATGAATTTCCAAAGTCAGATCAGGGGATCCAGAAATCGCTCTGGCCCTGTTCCATGAAAACTTAAATATCTCTTAAAATACGAATCATATGATCATTTCGTTTCTTCCATATGAAAGTAGATTCATCAAGGTTCGATTAAATAAATCAAGGTTCGATTAAATAATTTATTAATTATTTAATTCCATTCCTACTATTTTTAGTGATTTTTCACATCCACACCACTGCTGCTGTCAGCATCTGTTTTTAATGTAGACTTTACCTATTTCATAGTTTTAATGATTCAACTAGCCCTTTAGCATATATAGCACAAAAATATGATCATGATTAACCCTTCCAATGGCCAATCATTGCCAAGCATATCCACACCTCTCAATAACCATATACATACAAGATGATTATAACACTATGCTCAAAATATATAAGCCATTTTCGCATGGCTATCCAAATATATACAACACCAAAGTACTTGACTAATAACACAAGGGCAGTCCTATACATGCCATTTTCAGAGTTCAACCAAAAGTGTACCAAAAGGCTTTGATAGTGTGGACGAATTCGACTTCGACAATCCCGAGTCCGATAGCTGACGAACCAAAATCTATAAAACAGAGAATCAAAGAACGGAGTAAGCATTTAATGCTTAGTAATTTTGAATAATGAAATTAGTTTCGGCTAAGGTATAACATTTATATAGCTAAATGAATAACTTCATATATGCACATTTTCATAATCATACTTACTTTACACTTCAACCAATATATTCATACACAAGGTATCAAACCTATCTAAAGGCCGAAAATTCGTTAATCAATTTAACGGATACTATTTAAAACGAATCGACTTTTTCGATGCATGTACGAAACATACCTTATCGTTTGGATTTTATGAGCGTATTAATTGAAATTATTACAGCAAGATCGCTCACTTCCAAACCCAAGCATCTTCGGAATTTAGCCGGATATAACCACTCACACAAGGCCTTCGGGTCTTAGCCCGGATATGGTCACTAGCATAAATGCCTTCGGGACTTAGCCCGGATATAGTCGCTAGCACAAATGCCTTCGGGTCTTAGCCCGGATATAGCAACTCGCACAAATGTCTTCGGATCTTAGTCCGGATATAGTCACTAGCATAAAAGCCTTCGGGACTTAACCCGGATATCATTCGAATAACCATGCACATATATCAATAAATCATGACGCATCCATATTTCATTTTCATTACCAAAGCTCAAACACAAGACACTCATCACACTTACTAATTTCGGCTCAATAGCCACATACAAAGAGCACGATTTTGATTGGCTCTATAACATGATCTCTGTACACATTCGGCTACCCGTCATAGGTATAAACTAATCACCTCAATATATAATTCAAGTAGAATCATTATATCACCGTTTACTTGTCATACTTATATGTCATGACCTAATCGAATCATAATCTAAGTTCCATTACTCGAAAACTTACCTCGAATGTTGTCGAACGATTTCAACGTCTATTCGATCACCTTTTCCTTTCCTTTGTCGGATTTAGTTCCCCTTTGCTCTTGAGCTTAATTTAACAAATAAATTGATTTAATCATTTTGAACATCAAGGAGAAATTCAAGGTACTTAGCCCATGTATATTAGGCATTAGAGTCATATATGTATGAAATCATGAATCAAATTCAACCTACTAGCCAATATTCTCCTTTAGCCGATTTTCTAAGTCAAGATAAAGCCATCAATATGCTTACCTATAGCCGAACGTACAACATCAATCTATGTATTCATTCATGTGGCCGAATATGCATGTCTATGGTGAGGCCGATTGTACACTTAATACATTCTACAATTATGGTCACTTGTATTGACTAATTACCATTTTGTTTCAAGTTCAAAGCTCGGCTAAAACACATATATACACTAGTAATCACATACTAACATTTGCACTTCACCTTAATAGCTAACTTAGCAACCCTTAATTTAACATATAATTGTTCATAGCACAATTTAAGCATCCTCTCCATTCCATCAATTCAAAACACATACATCACTCAATAATATTCCAAGTCATATTCGGCCTTAGTACACACTTGTTAGCCGATTTTTTTCTCCATTTAGCAACTAATGCACATATGTGCTCATTTGCTAGACTCTACTTCACCTAACTACCATTTCTCATCCAAATAACATGAACAACATTTACTCATGACATCAAGCATTCTTTAATTCGGCTATCACTAGTATAAGCTCCTTACCTTAATATTAACCTAAGATAACCGAGTGCTATTTAACCCAAGTCATCAAGAGTTTTATTATTTAACACCTTAGATATCCATTTCAAAACACTTAACCGGCCTTTGATCAAGACTTTAAACAAAGTCTATGTTCGGTTATCACACACATGGGTGTTATTAGTTTAAAGTTTTAACAAGATTAATTTCTTTCATCAACAATCTTTTTGTTTCTTTATCCATCAAAACTTAAGGGTAAGAAAGAAAAAAAAATCAAGTTCTTCTCACACATACCATAACCGAAAGTTCCATCCAACCCTCTAAATTCAACGTTTTAGTATGGCTAGGTAAGAAAAACATGATGATTAACCTGAACAAACTAAGATTTCAAAAGAAAGATTAACAAAATTTACTAACCTTCTCTTCATTCAAAAGGTCGAATGCCCCCCCTCTATTTCTTCTTCTTGTACGGCTAAGAAGAACAAGGTGATACCCTTTTTCTTTTCTTCACCCTCTCTTTCCTTATTTTAATACTAACTCTTTTATTTTATTCTTTCCAACATGAAACATTAACACACCATGCTTAAAATATGCTATGACCCATAGCATGGCCGGCCACTAGCTCAAATTTTGGACAATTTGACATGCAAACCCATCATTTCTATAGCATGCATTAATAGGCCACTTTACATTTGCCTAGCACATTTCTAAATTTTCTCACATAAGTCCTATTTACTAAAATTCACCTACAATTAACAAAATTCAAATATGAAATTTTCACACATGCATATATACATATAATAAGCATCAAATATGACAGTTAAATATTTTTTTATGACTCAGTTTTGTGGTCCCGAAACCACTTCCCGACTAGGGTCACATTAGGGCTGTCACATGAAAGGTACGGTCGTGTTCGATTTCAAGGATCTAGTGTTACCCCGACCCAATATTTTGGATCCGGCTCCCAGCAATACATGCCTTCCAGAAATCAAGCTCAAGCTGAAGTTCAGAGGTTAAGAGACCAGATAGCTCAGATGCAAGCGAACACGGTTGAGCAAATTGTCGAGGTTCAATGAAAATATGAAGAACTTCAGCAACAACTGTAACATCCCAAACCCGGCCCAGACGTTATGGCCGAATCTGGCGTGCCACATTGAAGTTAAAAGTCCCCTTTTTCATTTTAGTGTTCTAATAAACCGTATTTGTTACATTTAACCAAGTGAATGGAAGCTATGCACCAGGTAGGTATCCAAAAACAGAGGAGGTGAGGCATGAAGGCTGCTTAAGTACCAAGCTCTTCGGTTGGATCCAATCCTAGACATGCCCACAACCATTGCCACACTTGGATATAACGAGTTGAAATTTATTTGAGTGGATATCTTTGATAAACTGAAAAATTGTGATGTTGCGCTATTTTGAAAACAAGTATCATTTTGAAAACGAGCCCTAAGTCTAGCCCATTTGTATTGTCATCAGTAAAATTTAAACTTATTGAAAAATAAAATAATCCCAGAAAGAGAATAAAGTTAAAATGACCTTATTACAACCCAAAAATAAATATTAAATAAGATAAACTAGAGAAAACCAGATACTTATTTTAAAGTCTAATAGCGATCACCGTGGCCACTCTGAATCCCCTCCGGCTCCAAGTCCCCAAATCAAGGCTCACCTGCAAGGTTAAGGAAGGGGGTGAGTTTGAAAACTCGATGTACAACAAAGCCCCTTTCAGAGCCCAAAACAATATCAGCCTGCTGGGCCTAAGCCCAAATTCAATCTCAGTATATACGGGGCCGAAGCCTTTACATTATTCATACCACTGGGCCGAAGCCTTTTCATTATTCATATCACTAGGCCAAAGCCTTTACTGTAAATGGTATGGCCCATAGGCCCTAATCAATACCACATGCACTATTAATGGATGTATGCAAGCCCGTTTGGGGAGACTACTCAACCCACCAACCGCTACTCTCCACCCGTACCAACCAAGCTCTCCATTGGGGAATAACTCAACCCACCCAACCAAACTCTCCATTGGCAGCATAGCTGCTTTATCATATAACTGGAGGCCTAGCCTCTTTTAATAACTAGGGCAAAGCCCTTTTCCGTAAACTGGGGCAAAGTCCTTTTGCACTTCCTCCATTCATATAAAACCCAACCCATGCATATATGTATATATCATGGCATATCATGTGCATATCATGGCATATTATGTACAAATCAGTATCACATGCATCTCAATTATAACATAACCCTAGGGGTATAATAGTCATTTTCACCTAGGGACAAAAAGGTTATTTTCACATTATAAGGGTAATTTCGTAATTTTACCAAAATATTAGGGTTTTCCATGTTCATTAACAATTATCAATAACTCCAAGTGTTTAAACAATGATTTTAACGTACTTTATCAAATTCGGGCTTTTGGGCCCAAAACCCCTAATGGGCCTTACAAATGCCAATCTAGCCCTTTAAGCCCTCATAATCCAAATTTTACATCAGATCCACTTGTTTAACAAGCAGTATATCCAAGTTCCATCTTCTATTAAATTTACCCCAAATGGGCCCGGAAGCCCATTAGGCCCGATTTCAGCCCCTCGAGGCCCAACTTACCGTGATGCCGAAAATCGTGCTCTTACTTGTTCCAACGATCCCGATCATCAACTTAGTGAATCTAACTAACCTATGAGCGTTCGCATGCTCACGAGTCCTCGAAATGCCAGAATTTCGGCATTTCAGCTTTTCGGCATATATCGATTTAAGCTACAAAAGAGAGTTCGTTACACACCTGCTTTGTGACGTTCACCAACGAAGTCTCCCACGAAAACCTACAATTATCCATCTCCATTTTTAGTGTACAAATCATACTTATCAAACCCAAAATCTACCTTACCACATTCGGCCAAAGATCCCTAATGGCCACAGTTCACTTACCTTCACAAGGTCTGACGATATGATCCAAGCTTTTCCAAATCGACACCCCACGCCTTGCTGCTCCTCCAACGTAACTATTCCACTATACAAACCATAAAAATCAAATGAAGAAGCCCAATAAGGCTTATATCTCTAATCGGCCACCTCCCTAAACTATAGGGGTTTCGGCTTTTGTCAACAGTTACTACTGAATCGATTTAGAGTACGAATACTTACCACAGTCTCCCTTCTTGAACCGTTTAAAGCTTAGAAGATAAAGGGATTGACCACCAAAAAGTGAAGGGCAAATGAGGGTTGCTGGTCAATAAAGAATCAGCACCACCAAGCTTCACAGGTTCGGCTTTTGCGGCTTTTCGGCAGAAGTGGAGGTAAGGAAAGAAGTAGTAGATGAACGGAAGGGAGTAATGAACTGGTTTTGGAAAAAGAAAAGGAAGAAAGATGATGGATGGAAGGGTGGTAGGTCGGCTAGAAAAGAAGAAAGAAAAAGAAAAGACTAATCCTATGGTTTACAAAGAAGAAAACGGCACAACAAGCTCCCAAATGCCGAAATACTAACCTAATACCCCTCCGCCGAAATCCCTTCTCTAATCCCCTCTATTCGGCCAACTCTATCTCTCTCTCAATTCCCTAAAATCTCTCCCCTTATCACTCCTTAATCCATGCGTTTGACTGATTCAAACTCTCTCCCACAGAGTTCCATTCGGCTACAACTCCTGTAAGCTCAAAGCATAAAAATAACATCACATTTGCCATCACAGGGAATCGAACCCAGGTTTCCTCCATCCACTTACACACCACCTTTTTAGCACCCTAGTGGCGTCACTTAGCCACTCTGCCAGAGGCTCTTTTGTGATACATTCCACCCACAATTTTTAATAAGACCACCTACCCAAAGCCCCTAACTTCTTAAGTCCAAAATTCAAAAACTCTACCGGGTTTTGGCCATCACATGGGCCTTCTATAAGCCTATTTACACACTCCAATTATGAGTTTCACAACCAAATATCAAATTTTAAAAACTTTACCAAAATCTCGAGAATCACGAAAAAAACCCGAAAATCAGGATGTTACAACAACTTAGAGCGGAGGTGGCAGAGAGGGAGGCAACGGCAGCAGCGAGGGAGGCAACTGCAACAGCGAGGGAGGCAGAGGCATGAGCGAGAGAGGCAGAGGCAGCAGCGATGGCAGCAGAGCAGAGCAAAAAGTACGATGACCTCCAGCTACAGCTTTAGCAGATGATGCAGATGTTTCAGCAATCGCAAAAGCCGCCATCTTAGGCATTAGTTTTCTCATTGTAAGAATGTTTTTAACTTTGTCACGTTTAACATTATTGTAAGAATATTTTAAATTATACTTTATTTATTAATTATATCATATATCTTTCATTAAATTTGAAGTATCATTTAGAATTAATATTTTTGGTTGTATTTTTTATGCTAAATTTGCTGTTTTTGGCTGCATTTTATATTATATTTATTGTATTTGGTTAGATTTTAATGCAGGAAGGGCTAGATATTGGTGAAAAAAATATATTGCAAATCTGTCAAAATTAACGGCGTTTGTGGGAAAAGCACCGCTAAAAGCCATGACTTTTAGCGGCGTTTTTTGCGGTGTTTTCAAAAGCTACGCAAAAAGTTTTAAGCGCCGCTAAAAGTCTTTTTTCTTGTAGTGAATGGAATACTTATGAAGATATGATGTGTTTGCTTTTTGAGTGACTCCAATTTATAAGATAAATCGGTAACGAAAAGTCTAGGAACGTAAACTTTGGAGGATTCCTTGCATTGCCACTCATTTATGGTTTCATGCCACTCATATGTTTGTAGTTCCTACTTGAAGCTTGCTACGAAATTCAAACCAATTCTTTCGGTTAGTGGTGCCATTAATGAGTTATATTGAATGTGATTGTTGCTTATACACAACACCCATAATTGTTTCGGTCCTAAAAATCTTGAGATAATATCTTCTCATTCATTTGAATTTTATTTAAGAATGGAAACTCATGTGTGCCTCATTAGTAAATTATTTGTTAGATTTATATAAATAAAGAAAAAGAAAAAGTTTATCACTAGATGGAATTTGGAATTCAAGTTTCAAATGATTTTTTCTTTCAATTCATGATATGTGGGAAAAATCTGCACGAGTTGAGGTATGTTTTATTTATACGGTTAATTAAGTTAGTGTCACGAGTTAATTTAACATCAATTTAATTACGAAATTATCAAAATATTTTTATCTTAAAGGGTAATTAATATTATTATAAGAATATTTTTACCCTTTAATATTTATATATAATATTTCAAATAAAACAACTAAAAAACATTATTTAAGAATCAAACACAAGTTCAAACTAATTCAAATAGAAATTTCTTAACACTCCAACACTAATCATTTGTTGAAATAATTTTATTAATACAAAATATTTTCATTCATCCACATTGTGAATGTGATAAAATCTACTGTTGATAATATCATGCACACAAAATGACACCTTTTGATCATCAATTAATTATTGTATTACAGAATTTTGATGAAATTATTGATATTAGAAAATTGAACCACGCACAACTCTTAGTATTAAAAACGAAAATGCACCACGTATAATCTATATTATTATATAAGAGTTTAAATGGGTTGATATTACCTATCTGTTTGATTCCAACTTATATATACGCTAAAACACGACTAGAGACAACTAAAAGATAAAAGCTAAAACAAAAACTAAAACCACCATTAGTTTCATAGAAACATGGTAGAGACAAGAACCAACACAACTTTCAAAGAAAGTAAAGTGGAGTGAAACTACAACCACCATAGTTTTTAGAAAAAAAAATAGAGTACATTATAACTAAAAAGACTAAAATCTAAAAGAAAAATTTAAAGAAAATTGTTGGAAAGGCCATGGTAGGCAACTAACCTGGAGGCCAATGCTGCTACCGAAAAAGATTAAGGGCCAATTTAGTATTTTTTCTAAAAAATATTTTTAGAATAAAAAGTATTTTAGGACAAAAATATTCTTTCTTTTTTTTTAACTTCAGAGTATATAGTATGAAACCAAAAAATAAACAGCAAACAATGAACATCAAATAAAATGGCCCAAACTCAGAACAAATCTAGATATTTTAACCGAATAGTCTACAAATCATAATAATTACATCTAATTAATGCCCAGTCAGAAATTGCTGAACCCTGTCTTGTCATTTGAGTCTTATTTCTTTCTTTGCTTTTGACAGTTTAGTTTTTGGGAAAGTTGTTCTTCTAAAACCGATTTATTTGCTCTCTTTTCCTTTCCTCTCAGTTCTCTTCTTCCCCGTTCTCTCCTCAATCCGGTTCTCTTCTCCACTCAATCTTTCGTTGATTTTCAGCATACCCCAGGACCTTCATATCCAGGTACATCTCTTCCTTCCTTTTTAGAGTTTCTATTGCCAATATATGCGCGAGAGCATTTGCAAATTTTGGTGTGTGTTTGAATATAAAGCTTCTCGATCTGTTCAGTTTTTGTTTAATATCATATATATATGCTCCAATATCTGAATGACCTTGACTCTTTGATATACATTTCTTAATTATTGTGAGGGAATCACCTTCAATAATGATCTTCGGCCATTCTTGTTCAACTCCTGTTTGGACCGCTTTTTGGCAAGCTATTGCTTCAGCTGCAAAGGCGAAAGTTACCCCATGGTGGATCTCTGAACAGGAAAGTAAGACAACCCCTTCTTCATTTCTAGCTACAATTCCTAAGGCAGATTGTTGATGAGTCGCATCATTAGCACCATCAAAATTAATTTTGACGAACTCACTAGGTGGGTAATTCCATCTTCTTTGCTCATTCCCCCTTACTGGATTTTTCCTTTCTAAACCATTAAGTTCAGCAAGATAGTTGTTGATGAAGTTTACTATTTCATGACTGTACTCTGTTTCTGCTCATGCAGTCTTTTATTTCTCTCTCCCCAGATAGCCCAGAGACCGCAGCAGAAGAGTTTGTTCTGACATGTAGTGAGCTGATCAAAGATCTAGGGAATCCACTGTAAAAAATCCATGGTAGAATTTATAAGAATATTTTGAAGATTTAATAGTGTCCAAACTTCCACTGTGACAGGACATTCGCGAAAGATATGATCGATTGTTTCATTATTTTCTCCACATCGGGGGCAGCTTGTATTACTAACGAGCTTTCAGTAGTGCATATTAATCCTCGTAGGCAGATAGTTCCATGAAATTCTCCATACTGTAGCCTTTATTTTAGTAGGTAGATTTAGGAGCCAGAGTTTTTTGTAAGAATTCTCGTAGTTGGTTTGTAAAGCATAAGCTCTAGGAATTTCATCAAAAAGTTATAATAGTTTGTAGGCGCTGCAGGCCAAGAATTCCCCTGAATGTTCACCTCCTCAGGCAAACAGATCATCCTGAGGTGTGCGCGCTAAAGGTATCTGGATAATTTTTCCAGCATCGTCTTTTGAAAAGGTATTGTTTATGAGTTCTTTTTTCCATATTCTCGCATTGCTGTCGATCAACTCACTAACCTTTTCATCTCACATAGTATTAACAATTGAAGATAATCTAAAATTAACATCTCGAATCCACGCATCAGCATGAATAGAAATGTTTGAACCTATACCAACCCTCCAACATATTCCTTTTTCCAAAATACCTTTCGCTGCCCAAATGCTTTTCCAAATATAAGAGCTAGTTTTTCCCAAACGAGAATTTAAAAAATGCTCATTCAGAAAATATTTTGCTTTACATACTTGTGTAACCAAAGAATCCTGATTCTTAATAATCCTTCACCCTTGCTTTGCTAGTAATGAAATATTGAATGGCGACAGATTTCTAAAGCCCATTCCCCCTTCCTCTTTTGATCGACAAATAAATTTCCATTGACATCAGTGTATTCCTTTCTTTTTCTGTCCTTTTTGTCACCAGAATTTAGCAAAGATATTTTCTAACTCCCCATGTAAAGATTTTGGTAGGAGAAAACATGACATAGCATAAGTTGGAATTGCTTGAAGTACTGACTTAATAAAGATCTCCTTTTCCCCTTGTGACAGTAGTCTTATACTCTAGCTTTCAAACCTCGAATTAATTTTATCCTTTAGATTCTGAAAAGCTTTCTTCTTTCGTCTGCCTATCACATTATGTTGTGCGGAAGCGTGTAAAAGAGTAAAATTATTGTACTAAAAAATCACACTAAGTTCAATTTCCAAGAAAGGAAAGAGAGGTGGATCACAAGGATCGCTTAAGTACCAGGTCTTTCCTAGCCAGAATATCCTTCAATCGTAATTTAATAGCACAATAAATCACTACAATCACACACACAATTCATGCAGAATAATACAATAAAGAACACAAGAATTTGACGAGGTTCAGCAAATTTTGCCTACGTCTTCGGGAACTACCAAATATATTTCACTCTAAAATACAAGTGAGAATTTTCAAAGAGAGAGAGAGAAAACAATGCCTTAAGTAGAGAATGGCAAGTTTGAGATACAGAATGAGACATGGTTATGCCTATTTATAGTTGAGGTTCAGGGATCAACTTGCAAAGTCACTTTATAATTAGGGACCATATATTGCAAATATTCAGATTTTATTATGCCAATATCTCGATACCCATATCTTTGACTTTCCAATATTTGATACCCATATCTTTGATTTTCCATAAATATGGATAATTCCCAATAATCTCCATCTTGAAGATTTGATTCGAGTAATCTTATCTTCACACAATTCTCTCTGCCTTTGTCAACAACACTTGATAGTGCCTTCTTCAACTGTTAAACATGTAGAATATTGATCAAGTTCAAACAATGTTCGAACTTGATTGTTGTTACCACCTTGGTCATCATATCTGCGGGATTATCTGCAGTTTTAATCTTCTGAAGGTGAATTTTCCCCTCATCAATAATTTCCCGCACAAAGTGGAAACGTACATCGATATGCTTTGTACGTGCATGATAGACTTGATTCTTTGCTAAATGAATAGCACTTTGACTATCACAATACACATTAATATGCTCCTGGACCAATCCCAAGGTTTTAACCATACCTTGTAACCAAATAGCTTCCTTTACAGCCTCTGTTACAGCCATGTATTCAGCTTCTGTGGTTGACAACGCAACTGTAGACTGCAGTGTAGACTTCCAACTTATTGGTCCTCCAGCAAGAGTAAACGCATAACCAGTGGTTGATCTTCGTTTGTCCAAATCACCGGCATAATCAGAATCAACGTACCCAACAACACCTTTACCAAGTGTAGTATCCTGCTTGAACAGTAATCCAATATCCATGGTCTTATGAATATACCGTAGAATCCATTTCACAGCTTGCCAATGTCCTTTTCCAGGATTATGCATATACTTGCTCACTATACTAACTGCCTGTGAAATGTCGGGTCTTGTACACACCATTGCATACATCAAGCTACCTACTGCATTAGAATACGGAACTTGTAACATGTATTCTTGTTCCGTATTTGTCGAAGGAGATAGTTGTGCAGAAAGCTTGAAATGAGAAGCCAACGGGGTACTTACAGCTTTAGTCTGCTCGTTCATGCCAAACTTCTGTAGTATCTTCTTTAAATATTGCTTCTGAGATAAACTAACTCTGCCATGAGCTCTATCCCTACATATTTCCATGCCAAGGATCTTCTTAGCTTCACCTAGATCTTTCATCTCAAACTCAAGGTTGAGTTGAGTCTTCAATCTCTCAATTTCAACTTTACTCTTAGATTCTATCAACATATCATCAACATATAAGAGCAAGTATACGAAAAATCCTTCTTGTAGCTTCTGAAAATACACGCAATGATCAAATTTACTTCTTGTATACCTTTGCCCTTTCATGAACTGATCAAATCGCTTGTACCACTGCCTTGGAGATTGTTTCAATCCATAAAGCGACTTTGTCAGTTTGCAAACCCAATTTTCTTTATCAGCAACCTTGAATCCATCTGGCTGAGTCATATAGATTTCCTCTTCCAAATCACCGTGTAAAAATGCGGTCTTCACATCGAGCTGAACTAGTTCAAGATCATATTGTGCAACCAAGGCTAGCAAAATCCGAATAGACGAATGCTTCACAACTAGAGAAAATACTTCATTGTAGTCTATTCCTTCTTTCTGAGCGTAACCCTTTGCTACCAATCTAGCCTTGTATCGAACTTCATTTTTATCAGGAAATCCTTCCTTCTTTGCATATACCCATTTGCATCCAATTGCCTTCTTTCCTTTAGGTAGTGTCACCAACTCCCAAGTCCTATTTTTATGAAGAGACTGCATTTCTTCATTCATAGCTTGCTTCCACTTTACACTATCAGAGTTATTTCTTGCTTCTGTGTAAGTAGAAGGAACATCATCATCTGCAATTGGAAGTGCATAGGCCACCATATCATCAAAGCGAGCAGGCATACGAATCTCTCTTCTCGGCCTTCTATATGCAATTGAATCATGTTGTTGTAGAAGTTCTTGGGTCGAAACTTCTTCATCATTTGTTCCTTCAATATTAGCTGGATCATCATTAACCTTTTCAAGCTCCACCTGCTGCAAAGTGCACTGGTTGTGTTATCCTTTTGTGAATCATTGTTCTTCATCATGGTTGGTTCTTCATCATGGTTGATTCATCAAAAGTCACATCTCTACTGAAAATTATTTTTCTTGTATCAGGACACCAGAGGCGGTATCGTTTTACTCCACCAGTTATACCCATGAATAATACTTTCTTTGCTCTTGGGTCTAACTTAGATTCTTTTACATGATAATATGCAGTGGAACCAAAAATATGTAAAGAATCATAATCAATAGCAGGTTTACCAGCCCACCTCTCCATAGGAGTTTTTCCATTTATTGCAGCTGATGGCAACCGATTAATTAGATGGCACGCATATGTAACTGCCTCAGCCCAAAATTCTTTGCCCAATCCAGCATTGGACAACATACATCGAACTTTCTCCAGTATAGTCCGATTCATACGTTCTGCCACCCCATTCTGTTGTGGTGTATCTCGAACAGTGAAGTGTCGTACAATACCTTCATCGTGACATACTTGTAGAAATGGATCATTCTTGTACTCAGTACCATTGTCTGATCGAAGTCGTTTGACTTTTCGACCAGCCTGGGTCTCCACCATCTTCTTCCATTTCAGAAATACATCCAAAACTTCATTTTTCCTTTTCATTAGATACACCCATACTTTTCTTGAATAATCATCAACAAAAGTAACAAAATAGTGCATACCTCCCAAAGAAGCCACTTTAGTAGGTCCCCACACATCACTGTGAACGTAGTCCAGAATTTCTTTTGTATTGTGAATTGCTGAACCAAATTTTATCCTCGTCTGCTTGCCCAGAACACAATGTTCACAGAATTCCAATTTGCAAGAATTTGCACCTTTCAACAAGCCTTGCTTCGCCAAACTCTGCAAAGCTTTTTCACCAGCATGTCCCAATCGCATATGCCATAACCTGGTAGCCTCTGAATCTGCATCTTTCGTAAAAGCTGTTGATGTTGATCCAATAACTGTACTTCCATTTAAATAGTACAGATTATTCCTTCTTGTGCCTTTCATCACCGTCAATACCCCAGCTACTACCTTTAGTAATCCATCTCTCAAAGTGATTGTGAGCCCTTTAGATTCTAGGACCCCTAATGAGATAAGATTTTTCTTCAAGCTAGGTATGTAGCGAACATCTGTCAAGACTTGAATTGAGCCATCGTGATTCTTCAATTGGATTGTACCTACTCCCATTGTCTTACAAGCGCTATCATTGCCCATAAAAAGAACTCCACCTTCTAGTTCTTTAAGACTAGAAAACCAATCCTTATTAGGACACATATGGTAAGTACATCCCGAATCCAAAATTCACTCATCTGCATGACATGCCATTGCCATGCCAACCAAGCTAAAGTCTGACTCCTCATCATGCTCCGCTGCACATGCATCAGAAATAGCTTTACCCTTTTGTAACTTAGGACAATTCTTTTTCCAATGCCCTTTCTCACGACAAAAAGCACATTCATCTTTGGCAGGTCTCCCTTTGGACTTACTCCTTCTACCAGATTTGTTGCTGCGCGAACGACTTCTTACTGTTAAGACTTCTGTAGTTGTATTTCTGTGATCTTTTTATCTTTCTTTCGAGTCTCAGATCTATACAACGCACTACAGACTGCATCAAATGTGATTGTATCCTTCCCATGAAGCAATGTGGTGGTAAGATGATCATATTCATCAGGAAAAGAATTCAACAACAGTAATGCCTTGTCTTCATCTTCAAATTTCTCATCCAAATTTAGCAAGTCTGTTAAAATTTTATTGTATGAGTTCACATGGTCATTCATCGACATACCGGGTGCATACGTGAATCGATAAAGTTTCTTTTTCATATAAAGCCTATTTTCAAGACTTTTTGTTAGAAACTTTTCTTCCAGTGTATCCCACAACTTCTTCGCTGATGTCTCCCTCATGACAGAGTACTTCTGCTCTTTGGCCAAACATAGGCGAATTGTTCCACATGCCTGTCTATTGATCTTGGCCCACTCCTTGTCATCCATCTTGTCAGGTTTTTCTTCAAGGGCTATATCCAGCTCTTGCTGACATAAGACATCCAGGATCTCACATTGCCACATACCAAAATTATTGGTACCATCAAATTTCTCTACTTCAAATTTCGCATTGGTCACAATAGTCTTTGACGATGACTTTTCCATTTTTTTCTCCTCAATCCCAACTACAGTACGTGAACAGTGCCGTGAACGATCGTATTCCCCAAGTACGAATCTAGCTCTGATACCAATTGTTGTGCGGAAGCGTGTAAAAGAGTAAAATTATTGTACTAAAAAATCACACTAAGTTCAATTCCCAAGAAAGAGAGGTGGATCACAAGGATCGCTTAAGTACCAGGTCTTTCCTAGCCAGAATATCCCTCAATCGTAATTTAATATCACAATAAATCACTACAATCACACACACAATTCATGCAGAATAATACAATAAAGAACACAAGAATTTAACGAGGTTCAGCAAATTTTGCCTACGTCCTCGGGCACTACCAAATATATTTCACTCCAAAATACAAGTGAGAATTTTCAAAGAGAGAGAGAGAAAACAATGCCTTAAGTAGAGAATGGCAAGTTTGAGATACAGAATGAGACATGGTTATGCCTATTTATAGTTGAGGTTCAGGGATCAACTTGCAAAGTCACTTTACAATTAAGGACCATATATTGCAAATATTCAGATTTTATTATGCCAATATCTCGATACCCATATCTTTGACTTTCCAATATTTGATACCCATATCTTTGATTTTCCATAAATATGGATAATTCCCAATACATTAGGGAGTCCTAAATATTTTTCCAGATTTGTGGATCACCTTACCCCTAGTAAACTCAATATGCCTTCTTTGTTTCTTTCTGTTGTATTTGAACTGTAAAAAATCGTTGACTTGTTAAAATTCACGCATTGCCCTGAACACTGCTCATATTCTTTCAAAATTTCTTTTAAAATTCTTGCCCCTCTACTTTTCGCTTCACCAAACAATATATAATCATCTACAAACAGTAGGTGGGATATTTCTGGCCCCCTTCTACTCGCCCTTACTCCATTGAGCAAACCCTCAGTTGTCGCCATTCTTATTAAAGACGAGAGTCCTTTATTGTATATCAGAAAAAGAAAAAGGCTAAGTGAGGTACCCTGACGAAGCCTTCAAGTGGGTTTAAAAATGTTTCCTCTTCTCTCATTGATGTTGACTATATAAGAGACTGTAGAGATACATTTCATAATTTGCAAATCCCATTTGAAACATAACTTCCTTTAGAAAAGGCCATTAAACTCTATCATAAGCTTTACCCATGTCTAGTTTAACTATCATAAGCCTTTTTTTCCCGGTTCATTTTTGACGTAACGTATGTAAGAGTTCGTAGGCTACCAACACGTTGTCAGTAATTAATCTTCCTAGAACAAAAGTACTTTGGGTCTTGTCTATACATCTTCCAATGACTTCCTGAAGATGATTTGCAGTTATTTTTGCCACAATTTTGTATAAAACTGTGCATAAGTTAATAGGTCTAAAATTAACAAGATTGGTGAGATTTGGTATTTTTGGGATAAGCACAATATCAGTATGATTTAGAGAATCAAAATCCTTCCCATCATTTAGAATTCCCAAACAAAAATTTTCAACATCCTTACCTAAATTTGTGCCAAAATCTTTGAAAAAATAATGCCGAAAAACCATCACAGCCTGGCGCTTTAGTAGGCCCTATTCCTTTCAAAGCTAAAAATACCTCTTCTGCCGTAAATGGTATTAGCAAATCTGTATTGATATCAGATGAAACATTAGTATTGATTCCCGTTAGAAGATAGGATAAGTTCCCCACTCCCTTTGATGTGAATAAATTTTGGAAGTAATTTGAAGCGGCTTCATTAATTACTAATTCATCAGAAATTTCCTGTCCTCCATCAGATTCCAGCCTAGCAATAGTATTAATTCGTTTACGTCTTGTGAAAAAAATCCGAATTCTTATCCCCTAATTGAAGGCAGTTAGCCCGTGCCTTTTGTTCCCAATACATTTCATCTTTATCAATCTCCATATTAAGTCGAATTCTAGTATCAATCAGTTTTTCCATTGTGACATCATACCTACTACTTGCCAGTAATTCTTCTAGTTCCTTTGTGAGCCTATTACTTAAACATCTCGACCCTTCTTTATTGAGCTTGCCCACATCATCAAGCTGAATTGCAGCATTTCTAATTTTTCACCAATAGATCCATTTGAAGACTCCTACGTTCTTTTAATCTCTCGTTCAACAAATTCCTCTATGGTCCACCATGCCTCGAATTTGAAACTTGGAATTCCCTTATTACTATTTTCATTATTAGTATTAATAAGTAGGGGCAGTGATCTGAAATTGAGTATGTTAAATGATGAATAATTCCTTTTGGAAAAAGTTGCATCCACTTTTCATTTGCCACGCCTTTATCTAGTCTCTCTTTAATATTTGTTTCCGGTAAGTTCCCTCTCTCCCATGTGAACCAAACCCCCGTGTAACCCACGTCCATTAATTGACATTCATTTAGAACCTCATGAAAAGCTTTCATTCTTTTCTCTTCCTTTGGTTGACCTCCGCTTTTTTCAAAAGAATACATTATTTCATTAAAATCACCACATACCAGCCATGGATGATTTTGATATTGACCCAACTGCCTTAGCAAATTCCACAAGGCATTCTTGTTATTAACATAAGGCGATCCATAAAACACTGTAAATCTCCACTCTTCGTTGACATTGTCCTCTTTTACCATCACATCAACATGACTTTTTGAGAAACTTTTAAGATCTACCGTAATTCCTGCTTTCCATGCCATACAAATTCCACCTCTAAACCCTTCTGCTCCTACATCAATCCCATTCTCGAAACCATATCTCCTTCTAATTTTTTCCATACGCTGTCCATCAATTTTAGTCTCCATGAGGAAGACCATTTGGGGCTTATGTTGTTTCAACAAATACCGAAGCCTTCATGCTGCCCATGGACTCCCTAATCCATGAACATTCCAACATATAGTTTTCATTGTGCCCAGTCAGCTTGCCTTTTGGTAGCTGCCGATTTGTATTGATGGGTAACATAATATTGTTTGAGATTTTCTGCCGACAAAATTGTACCTCCTTCAATTTGAAATTCTTTGCCATCATACTTCATTTTTTTTGCTTCATCTTTATGAGAGATTTCTATAACATCTTCTTCAATTGCAATCTCATCCGATTTCCTCTTTCTCAGTCTACGATCACCATTATAAGTATCCACCTCTCTTACTACCTCAATTCGCTTCTAACTCGGTTTCTTAGCTGGTTTCAGAATTTTTCCAAAATTATTATTTTTCCCAATCGTCTTTTCTTCCACATCTGTCTCTTCCTTCTGCATTTTCATCGCTATCTCTTTCTCTATAAATTGTGGACTGACTTGGATGCTTGGGGACATATCACTTCTATCCTCCACTTGTAAATTTAATTCTGTAATTTTCTCAATATCACCTATGTATGAACATTGAGGCTGCATTTTCTTTGAATTAGTATTAAACTTTAGACTCTCCCTTCCAATTAAATTTAATTCTACTTTTAATGCTAAAGAAAAATGAGGATCAATTCTAATTTTATTTCTTTCTATAAGTGTAAACTCTTGGCACTCTATAAGCCCATGCCCCATCTTTTCATAGCCAAAATAGAATGTTGGTAATTTTTCATATTTAAAAGGGATCCAGGACTTACTTTGATTTTCTGTTGAGATGAAAATGCCCCTGAGCAAGGGTTTCTGCACATCTAATTTGATTCTGAGCCGAAAAAATTCATCGTTAATTTCAGATCTCATAACGCCTCCAAAAGTAACCCCAATAGCATGCATCAAATCTTTTTTTATCAAATTCTGGTAAACATGGTCTGATCTTAATCCAAAACAGGGATGAATTAAGCCGAATTTGACTTCTTTCTATCGTTCTAGTCAGTCAATCAAATGGTACTAAATTTTTCCGAAACAACCATGACTGCCTCTCCACAACTAACTCTAAATCTTCTTCACTATCAAACACGATCAAGAATAGATTTTGTCCTGCCAATTGAATCTCAAACTTTTTCCTCGCCTTCAATATACTTTTCATCTATGCTCTAAAGCTATCCGGATTATAGGATTTCTTTGTCCATATAGTGCATAGTAGGGTTTGTTTTTCGCTTGGTACCACCATCGAGCTTTTGACTGATAACTGAATAACTTCCTCCGCCAGAAGAGAGATCTCATCTCCTTTAAAACCCTCGTAGCCACCACTCTCCTCCATCTTAAGCCGAAAAAATTTGCTCTCGCTAGGATACTAAGCAAAGCACTCTTGGCTAGGGTTTTTAATAAGTAAGTCAACTCTCCCTAGTACAAAAATATTCTTAAACAAAATGTTTTTTTAAAAGAAAAAAGTGCTTCTCCCAAGTTTAAAATCAACCTAAAAGCACTTTTAAGAAGCATTCCTAAACTAAACCTAAGTTCTGATTGAAAGAAAGTTGAGTGGCTAGATTTTTTAAATTGAGAGTAAAACAGTACTAGAAAGCATTGATTGTATAAAAAACAATCCTCTATTTAACATGTCATCTATCTATATATATCATTATTTAAATTCTTGATTAAGTTATTGTGATAGATCAATTGAATGCCAACTTGATTTTAAAATTACGTATCTTTTTGTAATTAAAATAAGATATATTATATTCGATAGTAGTTTGATTTTTTTTTAAAAAACACTAATAAAAATTTTCTAATATTAATTTTATCGCTAAACCAAAACTTTATTTTAATATAATATATTCTAATTTTATTTTATATTATTATTTAAATCTTTGATTGAGTTGGTGCCATGAGTCAATCGAGAACCAACTCAAGTTTAAAAAATTATAAAAATGTCCAGTCGTAATTAAAATAAGGTAGATATATTATTCGAAAGTATTTAATCATTCTATTTTTTATTTAAAAAACCAATAAAATTTACATGTAATTAGATTTGAACCCATGCAATTCACATAAAAAAACATTAACTTTACCACTAAACCAAAGCTTTACTTAAAATTAATACTCACATTCTAATTTTATTATACATACTGTATTACTTTTGTCAATTGTATATATTAAAAATTTCTATTTTAATATTGTACATATTACATGTGTTATTATTAATTAATTTCAAACCATATGATTCATTATTTATTATATGTTGATTTTAAACAAATCTATGTGTTCTAAATATGTAATTCTTAAACGCATACGCACGTGATAGAAATTTTAGTTTATATTAAAGGTTTTACTGAGTTGGTGTTACGGGTCAATCAGCAGGGGTAAAGCCAGAAATTTTTTAGGGAGCCGAAATTAAATTGTAATTTTTCATGATAGTAAAAACGTAATTTCACCATTTTAATAGCCTATATCTTTATAATATTTAAATGATTAAATCAATTTTTTTATCATTTTAAGGAGGCCAAAGTGCAATTTTACCTTTATTAATTTAAAATTTTAAAAAATTTAGAGGGTCTAAATGAAAATTTTCCATTTTAAGAGGATCGGGGCCCTACTAGCCCCTCTAGCTATGGCCCTGTCAATCATGCACCAATCAATTGTGAAATTATTAAAATATTCTCTTATATACAAATTAAGTTATATTTTATGAGTATGTTTTTGTCTTTTTCCTATATAATAAATTAATAAAAATTTGATAATAAAGATATTTAAACAAAAAAACACCGTGTGCCATAAATCTAGTATCATAGGTTAAAATATACTCTAAGTTCATGTGCTCTTCATATATTTAGAATTTGATCTCCTACTTTTATTTCAAGGAATTCAATTCCTTTACTTTTTGAATTTAAGACTGTAAGTTCAATTGTTAATACCGTTAAATTTTATTAAATTCAAGTTCAATACTATGTCATTTTTCTCTTAAATGATTATCAAGTGAGTTCTTTTTATCTCAAAATGTTATACTAGTGAATTAGATGTGCTCATAGGCCGGGCCAGACTGAGTTCGGGCAAGGCTCAATAAAAAATTCAGGCCCATTTACTAGGCACAATCCCGACTTAGCCCGAAAAATGGGCCTAAAATTTTTCCCAAGCCTGACCCTGATAAAAATGCTAAAATTCAGGCCCAACCCGTCCCGCTCGTATTAATTTTTATATTATTTTTATATAATTTTAAAATATATATAATATATCAAAATACTAAAAACATCAAAATAAATATTTCCCAACAAATTGGAAATAAATTTTAAAAAATATGCACACTTAAATAAGACTAACATAAATGCAATTTAACAAGCAAATGTTTTAAAATAATAACAAAATTAACGATTGCCTTTAAAATAATAACAAAATTAACAATTAAATAAGTTTTATATAATATCCAAACAATAACAACAAAATAGTAGCAACATAATTGTAACATAGTAGCAAAATAGGGAGAAAATAACAAGAAAATAACATTAAAAAATAATTTTTTTATCCTTTAGTGAATTCGGGTCAGGCCCAGACCAAAAATACCTTACCCGAGGCCCTGTCTTTTTTTTAAACGGGCCTTATTTTTTATCTAAGCCTATTTTTAGGCCTATATTTTTGCTCAAGTCCTCCCAAATTTCAGGCGGACTTTCGAGTAGGGTCGAATGGCCCGACCTATGATCAAATCTATAGTGAATTTAATAAAAAAGGAATTAACTGGAGCCTACAATTATATTTGAAATTTGAAAAGAGAAACTAAATTCAGATAAATTAAATTTGGAAAGATATAGGGAGTTAAAACTACATTTTAATCGGTATTATATATTTGTTTAATATATTTTATATTTTATTATTTTCATACTAAAAGCACTGAAATGATGGTGGTTAAAAGTTTCGGTTTCGAGGAACACAAGGTGTAGACCCCAAATCAAAGTCGTGATAGTTCAGCTTCCGCCCCACCTTCCTTTCCACTCAATTTTTTCACTTTATATTCTTTCAATCATCAATTTACTTATTACTAAACAACACCATATTCCAAGCCTCTCCCTTTCAACATCTTCAACACCCATGTTAATGCAGGTCAACTGTTCTAATTGCCACGCGCCGCTGCAGCTTCCGCCGGCCGCAAACTCCATATGCTGCGTCCTCTGCCAAGCTATCACCCTCATAGCTGACCCTCGCTCCCTACCCCTACCTCTTCCCTCTTCCTCCCACCAACAACAACCTCTTCCATCTCCTTACAACCACGCGCCGCCCGGTCCCCCACCGCAGGCTCATGGCCGCAAGCGCGCTGTTATTTGCGGCCTGTCTTACAAAAACACCCAGTATGAACTTAATGGTTGTATTAACGATGCCAAGTGCATGAAGTTCTTGTTGGTGAATCGCTTCATGTTTCCCGAGTCCTCCATTATTATGCTTACGGGTAACCTTTGTTTTTCTTCTCCTACTTTTTGTTATTTATTCATTCCAATTGCTTAATTCAATTGGAATATACACAAAAAAAAATTAATGATTGTGCCATAACTTAAAAGGCTTGATTAATTTAGAATGTCAAGACAGGAAGGCGTTTCAACTTGTGTATATCATTATCACCCATTTGGTTAATTTTTGTTCTCAAGTATTTGGCTTGAAAATGGTAATAGTTGACATTAGTATATAGTTTCTGATAAACTTCTCGAATCATTCTGTGGGTCAATTTGGATAAAAGAAAAAAAAATCATGTCTCGCATTCATGTTGTATATCAACTTCATAGATAACACTTCTGCAGAATATTTGACAAAATTTTTTTAAACAAGCAAAAAGAATGGTTTCAATTTTTGTTTAAATATTGGTAATAATCGAGACTTCTTGTGATCTGAATATCATTTGCAGAAGAAGAAACTGATCCTTACAAGCGTCCAACGAAACGCAACATAAGAATGGCATTGCGTTGGCTTGTCCAAGGTTGTCAGCCTGGAGATTCCTTAGTGTTCCATTACTCTGGTCATGGCTCGCAGCAAAAGGACGACAATGGAGACGAGGTGGACGGATACGACGAGACCCTTTGTCCATTGGACTTCGAGTCTCAGGGAATGATCGTCGATGATGAAATCAATGCAACCATCGTCAGGCCTCTACCTTGGGGTGTTAAGCTTCACGCAATCATTGACGCTTGCCATAGTGGCACCGTATTAGATTTACCATACCTCTGTAAAATGGACAGGTTAGTCAAATGTTTCCATATGTCACGTTTTCCTGGCGATACTAATTTCGTAATGCATAACTGTATATTGTTCCATTGGGATATAATATAGGAAGGGGAGATACGTCTGGGAGGATCACCGTCCTCGGACTGGAATGTGGAAAGGAACAACTGGTGGGGAAGTCATTTCCTTCAGTGGCTGTGCCGATGATCAAACTTCCGCAGACACTTCGGTAAGTCATAATCATACTCCGGTACTTCAAGCTTGATCATCCAGTCCAGAGTTCTAAAATGTTCAGTTTATGCTATGTGAAAACAGGCCTTATCTAAGATTACTTCCACCGGTGCAATGACTTACTCCTTCATCCAAGCTATTGAATATGGGCGTGCGACGACTTACGGCAACATGCTAAACGCAATGCGTTCCAACATTCGTCATGTGGATGAGGGCGGATTCGTTACCTCTCTTCTCACAATGCTCTTAACAGGCGGCAGCCTCGGTGGCAGATCAAGACAGGTATCATCAAACATGTTGAATGCATACATTTTATTTACTTTGTATATGCTTGTAAGCCAAGGCAAGATTAGTATCAGATCTCTCATGCTGTACTAATGTACTTTGTTGCAGGAGCCACAGTTAACAGCCACCGAGCCATTTGATGTGTATAATAAACCTTTTTCCTTGTAATTGGTAAACATGTGTGTGGCATGCTTTTCATTCTTTTGAAGAAGCCTAAGCCCGAGCTTTGTACAGTTTTTGAGGGACAAAAAGAAAAAGGAGATAAATTCATCTTCTTTTTATCATGAACTTATCATAAATAATTTTATTATTTAGGTTTATTAAGATGCCCGAATGTTGATGCGACTGACACTGACATGAATGTGTTGGACACGGTTATTGGACATAAATATTTTAAAGAAAATAAAGAGCACGGTTAATTTTAAATAATTTTATTATTTAGGTTTATTTACTCGGAACTTTTGTGCACAATGGATAAAATGGGCAAATTATGTATTCTTTTCATTAATTTTTGCTTATGCTACTTGCATGAACTAATTTCCTTAATAATATCAGTAGTAAAGGTATACAGTGAGAGGAAAAAAGAAAAAGAAACTCGCTCTGAATATCTAAGAACAACCAAAATAAATTAAAAGGATGGTAGCATTTTTCGAATGATTGGACCCCATGCTATTACCTTAATAGGGATGTTCTAAAAGATAAAAGACCTTGAAGATCTGAAACCATTGAGTTGCCAGCACCAGCAGTAGGGGGTCCAAAAACGTCCCAAAATCGAAGGGTCTCATCTGCCCCAGCAGATATCACAGTTATTCCATCAGGGCTCTACAACAAACAAACATGGAAAAAACATAAAACTTTCATGTTGTTTTGCAAATGATTTTTTTTTTCCTACTAGCTTCTCAACTAATAGTTAAAACCTGGCATAGGTTGATAATTCTGGATTTGTGATTCCCTAACTCCCCCACTTTGGTCATTGAAGGGTACCTCCATAGGCACAGTTTGTTCTGATTCTCCCTTATGCTGTAACCATGGCCACTCAATATCTCCTTGTGATGTCTGTTCCACTCCAGGCCACAAATCTGCCCATTTGAAGCAAATGGTTAATGCTTTCCCAGAAAAGCATTGCTGCAGTTTCAATCCTAAAACCAAGCATATCAATTCTTTTTAATGATGAAAAGTTAGTAGCTATGTTACTTAGGGTCCGGTGTGAATGTTGGATACAGAAGTGCGTTTTGCACGAGTATGTTCAAAGAGTAACAATGAGTTGTAATTTACCTGTGCTTTGGTTTCTATGTTGTTAATACAAATTCCTTTTTCTGTATTCCATATCTTAATACAACCATCACTCAAGCCTCCCCCAGAGGCAAGAACATTGTTCTGGTAAGGGCACCAAGCAAGGGCCTTGACTGCAGCACAATGATCACTGAGTCGATGCAGAAATTTGGATGAACTCATTTTTGAAGCTTCCCATATGTATAACAGATTTTCATTGCCTCCACTTGCCAATCTATTGCCTTCAGTTGACCATTTCAAGCCACACACTTCATCAGCATGTCTTTTTATGCAGGAAGCCAAGCTGTTTGCTGCTCTAACTGCAAATCAGAACGTGTATGAGAGATTTCAATGTTAAGATAGTTCAGTGAAAGAATATGGTATTCGAATACCATCATGATTGATAATGGATTTGTCACGGCTTCCTGATGTTAAAATGTGACCATTCCATGCTGTGGATGCTATCCTTCCACTATGACCTTGAAGGCTTCTGATCTGTAATGTTAGCATATCATTACTTCAAACTTCTAAGCAACCTTCAAAGAGCCTGGAAACAATCAATCAATCTCGTCAACAGAGGGAGAACAAAAGACATACAAGTTTGGAAGACTCAACATCCCAGAGCTGAAGATTGGAGCACATATATCCAATGGCTAAAGTTCTGGCATCCTCGGACCAGGTTACACTCGTAGGCCAATCGTTCCCACCACGAACCTGCAACAACTTGTGTACTGCCTGGTCCTCTGAGTTCCATAAGTAGAGTTCGGGACCCAAAGCAACAGCAAGAATGTTGTTCATACCCCAACTCATGATGTTCGAATAGTAGTCATTTCTGAGCCTTGGCGCATCCAAAACCCTCTTTTCTCCCTGCACCCACATCCCACAATTAACATATAGGAGGCCATAGATTTCATTTAAGGAAATATGAAGCTAATTGTTCCAAACTACTATCTGTCAGTTATAATTGCTGTTAAGAACCGAGTGCATCGGCGGTATTGTTCATTTTGGGTACTCGTACCATAAACCTCACAAGGATTTGTGAAGAACCAAGTAGCTCAGTGGATACTTTTTGCCAAAGAAGAATGTCTTTGATAGTGTGTAAATTGTAGGCTCACAACCAAAATCCCATTAAGACAAGAATGGATAATACAACAAGACGGAGGAAAAATGGGAAGTATGTGGCATTGAATTAAACACCTTGGGGATGCATCGGTATGGAGTTTGTTTGCAATCTTTTTCAAATATGGCTGCAACTTCTTGTCTCAACTCATCAACAAAACGAATGGATTTTCGACTGGATTTTGGGCTTCCCCTGAAAACCATTATCTTAAATGGTCTCCCTTGAGAATCTAAAGATAGATTCTCAATCAGTTTTTGACGATATGCTTGCTGCCCCAGCAATCAAGATAAACAAAATTAGAAATCAACTGTCAGTTCCCATCTGAAGACAACAAAATTCAAGATATATTGAAACTTATTGATAAATTATATCCATAAAATTTCAGAAATTCAAGACAAATAATGAGAAGAAGACAGAGGTACATTGAAATTTGAACTAGTGTTGAACTGCGGGGTCTTGCTGGTCAACAAAGTGTGGGCTTTATCAAGATCCATCAAACATCTGTTGGGTAAGAAGCGATCCCCCTTTTTGCATTTCATAAACCCAGAAAGGAAAAACAAATGAAATCAAGAAAGAAGCAAATAACTAATACTTACAACACATGGAATGAAGAAGAATGCAGAAACAGGCTGTTTCTTGATTGAAGAAGAAAAAGATGAATGGTACCGGAAATCTGTAATGGGTGGGACAGTCGTGGAGTCGTCTTGGAGAGTACCAATCCGATTCAAGGAGTCTCCACGTTGCGCTTTCATCCATTATTGGAAGTCAAGGTTCCAAATTACTTTCTTTGTGCATAAAACTAACAAACTAAAGGGTAGGGTAGAGAGGCTTTCTTTTCTCTTTATCGCGCGCCAAGAGCGCCAACCGTTGTTTTCGTTCAAAGAGTGGGGTCGGGTCGACATATAATCACCCCTATTCTTCGTCAATTCCTTTTAAAACTAATTGCGTCCCTTAGGGTTGTTGAAATGGAATACTATTAATTAAATTATTCTGTAAAATTTTTTAATTGTTAATTAAATTGGAAATTTTTTTCAAATATATTAATTGAACCAAAATTTATATTTTTTTATTAAAATAAATATAAAACATATAAAATGTACATTTTTAAGGTTTATTTTCTTTTTTTAATAGTTCAAAAAATATATTATATATAATATATATTATTTATTTCAATTAATATAAAAATAATGGTTCGAAAAATACATTGCTAATATAAAAAATATATTATATATAATATATATTATTTATTTTAATTAATTACCTGATTTCGAACTGAATTAATCGATAACTAAAATTTCAAAAATCATTAACTGATTTCCGATCGAACTAAATTCAATCACCAACCAATTAACAGAATTAAATCAATTCGATCGGTTACTTCGATTTTAACCGAACTATGAACACCCCTAACATATCTTATATAGATGGACGATAAATAGAAGAGAAAAATGTGTTTACAATATATTTTTTTTAATTTTGGATTAGAATTTAAATGTTTAGTTCTTATTTTAAATATGATGTTATTGTTGGAACATTTTCAAATATTTATAGTGTTCTAATAACTATAAATGAATGGGTGTAATTAATCAAAAGATTATATTGTTTGATTTTTTGAAAAAGAATTATAACTATTTAAATAATTTTATTTGAATAGTTATTATGTGTTTATTTTAAAGACATTATTATTCAGAAAGGCATCTATTGATGAAAGATGTCTCTAGAAGAGATATGAAAATTCCTATAAATAGGAATGAGATTTCATTTGGAAATCATACCAACAAATTCTAATATTCATTCTTTCCTTCCTTCATTTTCTAATATTATTAGATTATTCTATAAAGTATTACTGCAGAAATCCTTTATAGAAATTGAGTACCTTGTCATACATTGCTCAGTGTGTAGTGGGTTATTCTCATCAGTACAAAACACAAATAGCCGTTGGCTTCATTGTATCCTCGAGGTTAATTTGCTTGAAACTCGTTTGCACACCGAAGTGTGTTCAAGATTTTCCTTACCGGAGATTTGTACTAACAATTTTAAGGTTATACTTCATGATGACTACCATAACACATGAAAGTGGAATACTAAGGGAGTTGGCTTCCAATTTTGTCAAACTTGATCGATTTGATGGTGGCAATTTTCGACGATGGCAGAAAAAGATACATTTCTTATTATCAACTTTGAAGATTGGTTATGTTTTGGATACTCCAAGACCTGAAGAGACTGAAAACGAATCTGTTGCTGCAATCCGGGAAAGACAAAAATAGGACAATGCTGATTACATGTGCATGAGCCACATATTGAATGGTTTATTAGATGGTTTGTTCGACACCTATCAAAACGAGGTCACTGCTAAAGAATTATGGGACAAATTGGAGACAAGATAAATGACCGAAGATGTTACAAGTAAGAAATTTATTGTTAGTTGTTTCAATAATTATCAAATGGTTGATGGTCATTCTGTTATGGAACAATTCCGTGATATTGAAAAGATGCTGAATCAATTCAAGCAATACGACATGAAAATGGATGAAATGATTATTGTATCCTCCATAATAGACAAACTTCCTCCATCTTGGAAAGACTTTAAAAGAAGTCTAAAACATAAGAAAGAGGAAATATCTCTTGAGGCTTTGGCAAATCATCTTCGTATTGAAGAAGAATATCGAAAGCAAGATCAGAATCTAAATTATGAAAATGCCAAAGTGCATGTTACGGAGGAAGTACAGACTACTAAACCGTTAAAGAGAAAGTTCAAACAGACTGATAGAGCACCTAAGTTCAAAAAGAAACAAAAGGGCTTAGGCTATCATTGTGGTAAGCCGGGACATTTCAAGAATGAATTTCAATTTTTAAAGAAGAAATCATCTTCTAAAGCTGATAATAACGAAAAGTTCGTTGCAATGATATCTAAAATTAATATGGCACAAGATGATAATACATGGTGGATTGATCCGGAGCTACCAAACATGTGTGCAAAGACAAAAGCATGTTTCACACAATGTGAAAATGACAATGTCTTGTACATGAGAAATTCTTTCACTGCAGCAATCAAAAGCAAAGTGTCTGTTGAACTACAATTCACTTCTGGAAAGGTTTTAACCTCAAATGATGTATGAGAGTATGTTCAAACTGAATATTATTAATAAGAATAAAAATACTATTTCTGCTTATATGGTTGAATCTTTTTGTTTATGGCATTATAGATTAGGTCATTTGAATTATAGAAAATTGAATGACATGTATAAGTTAGATTTAATTCCTGTTTTTAATAATAATATTGAAAAATGCAATACATGCATGTTGACTAAAATTACAAGAAACCCTTTCCCTAAGGTTAAAAGAAAAACAAAATTGCTTGATTTGATACACAGTGATTTATTTGACATGCATAATACTCCTACATTAGGTGGAAAGAAATATTTTGTTACTTTTATTGATGATTGTTCTAGATATTGTTATGTATATTTATTGCATTCAAAAGATGAAGCGCTTGATAAATTTAAAGTTTATAAATCTGAAGTTGAACTTCAGTGTGAATCATTTATCAAGTGCTTAAGATCTAATAGAGGTAGAGAATACTATAATCCAAGTTATTTTGAATCCACTGGGATTATCCATCAAGTTTCAGCCCCTTACACACCACAACAAAATAATGTAGCTGAAAGGAAAAATAGAGTCTTGATTGAAATGGTAAATTCAATGTTATCATATTCAGGTATTGGAAAAGGTTTTTGGGGAGAAGCTGTTCTAACAACTTGTCATATATTGAATAGAGTTCCTAATTGTAATAGCCCAAAATTGGGTCTAGTTGGAACAGAGGTTTCGGGACCACAAAATTCGAGAGAGAAATAATTATTTTATGATTATTTTGAGTTCTATGATATGATTTCATGATTGTATGAAAATTTCGTGAAGAAATTCTATGCATAAAGTGCTCAATTTGAAGTTAGGGACTAAGTTGAATAAGTTGCAAAACTTGCATTCTAGAAGTTTCTAGTATGAAATTACTTTGAAATATTAATTAGGAGGTCTTAAATATAAATTTGACCAATTTATAAGTGATGGACAAAAATTGGACATGGATGGAATTTTTGAAAGTTTAGTAAGGAAGGGCATTTTGGTCATTTGGTAATTAAAAGAAATAAAAGGGGAAAATAAAGCCAAAATTGACTCATCTTTTTCATGGAGGCTGAAATTAGCATGGGGGAAACCATGGCTAGGGTTTTCAAGCTTTTCAAGCTCAATAGTAAGTCCGTTCTAACCCCGTTTTTCAAGTTCTTTACGTTTTTGGGATCTCGGTAATTTGATTAAGCTTATTCTAGCAATAATTTAAGCTAGGGTTCATATTTGGAAAAATACCCATAGGTGAAATGTGTTTATTTTGCTATTTTATGATAGAATATGAAGTTTTAAATTATGTTAGACAAGTTGTGGTACTCGGTTTTGAGTGAAAACGAGTAAAAGGGATTAATAGGTAAAAATACCTAATAGTCATAAGTATATGTTAGAGTGAGAATTTGATGTTGCCATAGAAGGAAAAAATGATCAGCATGTCATAAAACATAAGAATAAGGGATGAAGTTTAATTACCGAGCCTAGGGGCAAAAGTGTAAATATGCAAAAGTTTAGGGGCAAAATTGTAATTTTTCAAAATTTTGAGTTAAGGACTGTTTTGAATATTACATTAATTAAATAAGTAAAATATGATGTTTTAGATCCCGAAAAATGATATTTGAAACTAGAATAAGAGAAAAATCGAAAATTAGGAAAGTTGGTAAAATGATCGTTTTAGTATCGAGGTAAGTTCATATGTATAATAAGCATTAATTTATGCATGTTTCAATGTAAAATTGATATATTTATTATAATTTCTAAGGTGTTGAAAGTATGTAAGTTGGTATGATAATAATACAGCAATAATGCTGTAATTTATATTTGAAAGTTATATTTAGTGAATTAATTGAATTATGTTAAATTAAATGATTATGGTGCCAAGTTTATGAATTGATTTAAAAATATGTCTATGGTACATGAAGTGCATTGAATTATCATACATAAATATGATTTCTATGATTATGGATATTATGGGAAATTGTAAGTTCATATGATTTTTAATAAGGCAATGTGTAATTTAATGTTATTGCCTTGATATTAAATGAGATGTAAGTTTATATGTAAGTAATACATCAATATTACTTGTATTATGATATTTTATAATAATATTGGAAATATGTTTGTGGATAATTACTTGATTGGTGAAATTGTTGGAAAAGAGGGAGAAATCCCGGTTGAACCTTCGGAAAGATTGGATGATACAGATAGTATGTAGCTAGGTCACATGTATGGTGCTGAGTGCACATCATGTGTACAAGAGAGCTACAAGACATTATGATGTAGCTAGGTCGCATGGGTGATACTATGTGTACACCATGTAGACAAGAGAGCTACGGGATATATGTAGCTAGGTCGCATGCGTGGTTCCAGGTGAAGGACACCATGTAGACAAGAGAACTACGAGATAAATTGGCTAGGTCACATGGGTGGTACTGAGTGTTCACCATGTGTACAAGAGAGCCAAACTATATGATGGGTGGAGCTATATGCTGAAACCACCAAGTATCGAGGATTGATCCGAAGTGTTCAATGGGAGACTCTATGTATTGCTTCCGAAGTGTTCAATGGGAGACTCTATGTATTGCTTTGTGAGTTTTGTGATGAATAAGTGCAGGAACTTGGTTATGTGAATGATGTGTTCATTAAGTGACCAGGATGTGGTAACGTTATAAACATGTAAGTTATACATGAGGATGATTTTATGGTGACCTTGTGATCATGGGCCTATACTTGTGATGTATGAAATGTGGTGAAAATGATTTGTGATATGTATGTTAAAATGAGGTTAATACAAAGAATGAAAGATTGAATTAGCAATAAAACTGTTTTGGACAGTAGCAGTGACGTGGTTTTGAAAAATCACCAAAAATAGTAGAAATTGAATCAGAGACTGAATGAGATATCAAATTAAAGCTTAATGAGTCTATTTTTATATAAAAGAAACATAGAAATAAAAGGAGTTCTATATTTTGAGATATTTGTGTTTTTGTGAGACTGGTTCAGAATGATTACGTGATCCCCTGTTCTGACTTTGGAAAATCACAAAAATTTGGATAAAACTAATTAGAGGCTTAAACTTATATTTTTAAAATCCCTAATGATTCTATTTTCAAGATAAATCAACAAGAACATTATCTGAGTTTTTTACTGTGAGATAATTAATTTTTAGTGAAGAGAGGTCAGAATTGTCAGAATGTGGAATAGGAGAAATTTTAATGAATAAACTGTACTAATTGCCTAAACCAAAAATTATGAAAATTTTATGGTGGAAAAATATGTGAGTCTAGTTTCAGGGGAAATTTACGGATCTTAATTTTGAGTTCTGTAGCTCAAATTATAAATAAGTAAGTGACAATGACTTGTGTGGACAGTTTGATGTGAGCATTTATTAGTAAATTGTGAAATCGTACTTACGAGAATGCTATATACATTAAGGATGTGGAATGGAGAGGAGGAGGAGGAAAATAAATATATGTGGAATACATGGAAACTATGGTATATGACATATTGATATAATGAAATAAATGATATGTGTTTATAAGAAAACAGAAAGAGAATGATATGTATCATGACATGTATATATATATGACTAGTCTCAATGTAATGCTTGTAGGGTATGGAGTTGAATTAAAATGTTTTAGGAAAATATGTTATTTGCGCATCTGAATTGTGGTATTTTATAAAGATATGATCTAGTTTTAAATATGAATGCTTGATGATTAAGCTGAAGATATTTGGTAAGATGATAATCTTGGTATAAATGTATAAGTGGTACTATAATAAACAAGGTAAAATGAGTATGAGAGACACATGTATGATGATATACAAATGCTATGTTTGTGGTTTAATTGAGAATATTTAATCATAAATGAATATCGTGTTATATGCTTTTGATTTTGTATAAGTGTATAAGAGATTAAGGTTGACCAAAGCTTGGAAAATAGCCTAGGTATATTCCACACAGGAAGAGACACGACCATGTGTCTCAGTCGTGTATGGAACACGACTTTGGGACACGGGCGTGTGGAGCCTTAAAGCATGAAATTTCCAAGATTTTTGTAAGTTCTCGGTTTAGTCCTGAACCCTTTCTAAAGTATGTTTTGGGCTTCGTAGACTCAAATAAGGGACTATGTGTAAGTGAATGAACGTTTTGAAATATGAATGAAATTCTATGGCTCGTATTTTAGTTTAATGTTTGTATATTTTTCTGGTAACGCGTCGTACCTTATCCCGGCCTCGGGTATGGGTAAGGGGCGTTACACTAATAAGGAAACCAAAATAACCCCCTATGAACAATGGAAGAAAAGGAAACCAAACCTTAATTATTTGAAGGTTTGGGGTTGTAGAGCTATTGTCAAAGTTTCAACACATAAACGTAAAAAGTTAGGTGAAAGAGGAATTGAATGCATATTTATAGGATATGCACATAATAGCAAGGCATATAGGTTCATGGTAATTGAACCAAATGATTCAATTTCAATTAATATTGTTATTGAATCAAGAGATGCTATTTTTGATGAAAATAGATTTAATTCTATATCAAGACAATTATAGCCATAACAATTGATTCATTTTTCAAATGAGAATGAGATTCCATTGGAACAAATTGATAATAATGATGAATCTTGTCAATAATTAAGAAGAAGTAAGAAGATTAAAAGGTCAAAGATTTTGGACTAGATTTCATTATGTTTCTTGTAAAAGGAAAAGGTGAAAGTATATGCAATAAGATACCTTATTGTTATAATACGGAATCTGATCCTATTACATTTGAAGAGGCAATGAAATCTTAAGATTCTCCTTTTTGAAAAGAAGCAATAAATGATAAGATGGATTCAATAATGGGAAATCAAACTTGGATCTTAGTTGATCTTCCACCGAGTTCCAAACCAATAGGTTGTAAATGGATCTTCAAAAAGAAAATGAAGGTCGATGGAACCATTGATAAGTTTAAAGCAAGGTTGATAGCCAAAGGTTTTACATAAAAAACAAGGTATTGATTACTTTAATACCTTTGCTCTAGTAGCAAGAATTGCTACAATTAAACTCTTAATATCACTTACCTCTAATTTGGTTGTTCACCAAATGGATGTTAAAACTGCATTTTTAAATGGTGAATTGGAAGAGGAAATGTACATGGAACAACCAGAAGGATTTATTGCTCCAGGACAAGAGCATAAGGTTTGTAAGCTTGTTAAATCTTTATATGGACTTAAACAAGCACCAAAACAATGGCACCAAAAGTTTGACAATGTTATTTTAGCTAATGGCTATCAAATAAATGAATCTGATATGTGTATATATAGCAAATTTGAAAATGGAAAAGGTGTCATAATTTGCTTATATGTAGATGACATGCTCATTTTTGGCACGGATTTGGGACAAATAGAAAACACAAAGAAATTCTTGTCAAACAACTTTGCTATGAAGGATATGAGTGTAGTAGATGTTATTCTTGGGATTAAAATAACCCGAGATGAAAGCACTATAGCTTTATCACAATCACATTACATTGAAAAGGTGCTTAAAAAGTTTGATCTTTTCAACTGTATACCAACATCTACACCCATGGATCCTCAAATAAAATTAGTATCTAATGCTGGTAGGAAAATTAATCAATTGAAATATGCAAGTCTAATTGGTTGTCTTATGTACATAATGATTTGTACAAGACCAAATATTGCATATGCTGTTGGGAAATTAAGTAGATACACAAGTAATCTAAGTAGTTTGCATTGGCAAGCTTTGGATAGAGTACTTAGGTACTTAAAGAAAACTATTAACTATGGATTGTGTTATAATGGATGTCGAAACCATTTTTTAATTTTGAAAAACGGGGATCGACTTTAAAACGAAATATGGAGTCGCCACCAATCCTTTTTGTTTAGGTGTGATCGGATCACCTAATGAAACATTTTATTAAAATATTAATTTTGGCCTACGAATTTCAAGAAAATGGGTTTGCGAGCTGGTTACGTACGAGGAAGGATTAGCACCCTCGTTACGCCCAAAATTGGTACCTAATTGATTAAATAATGTCCTTATGTCTGAAATTGGAAAAGATTTTGAAATACAGTTTCTTTTAAAACATTTGAATAACTCGAATTGGATGCTAAGATTTTCTTGTTCCGAAGGAATAAAATGTCACATCCAGTACGTTAGGACATGACCTTTTAAACCCTCGAAACTAAGATCGATTCTTGATTTTCAAAATTCATGCATTGAAATTTTAAAAAGATATTCAATTATTTAGTCAATCAGTAAATCGAAACCCAGTACGTTAGGGCACGATTTCTCGAATTTTCAAATATTGCCTTTTTTGTTGAAGAAAACACTGACAGAATTTAAAAAGGATATTTGGTCATTTGGTCCAACGGAAAATCGAAACCCAACACGTTAGGCCACGATTTCTCGAATTTACAAATTGCCTTGTTCTCTAAAAGTTCCTTTCATTGTAGTTTTAAAATAGAAAGAATTGGTGATTAAAAGATAATTGATTGAACTAAAACTTTTAAATGGCCACTCATAGTAAAAAAAAATCAACATGCATGAGAATAATGACATGTTATCTTGTCAAAACATATTGCTAAAGCATTAACGAATCATGAGAATAATCGAATATGAGCAATATAAAAGCAATGAATTTAAAATGCGACACATAAATAATCACCTACTAATTTAACATTCATGCAAACAAATTTTAAGAGACATTAAACAATATGTTTATAACCAAATAATAGAAAATAAACATAAGGCGAATTAAAAGAAAATAAATAGAGTAATAATAAATAAATTTCAAACAAACAATGTGAAAAAGTAGTCTTAAGAATCAATAATATACAACAATTTAAAACGAATGATATATAAAACATTTAAATATATATATAAGTGTGAAAGTAATATTGAAACACTTCAAAATAAATAAATAAAATCTAAAATAAGGTGTTTAAAATATTTAACATAAAATAAATCATAAGAATAAGAACAACAATAAATCGTATGTAACATAATAATATATAGATTATTTTTTAAAAAAACATTATGCAAGCAAAGAATTAAAGCAAGTAATATACGAAACAAATTATTCATATGTATATATAAGTAAATAATATACATAAATTAAAAAAGATAGTCTAATATAAATAATATATATAAAAATAATAGGTAGTCTAATATAAATAATATATATAAAAATAATAGGTATTTAAGAATAAACATCATATGAATCTTTAAAACAAAGAAATATAAAAGAGAATTTTTAAATTAAATGAACTATATAATAAAACAATTAAAATATATACAAATGCAAGTATAAAAATAACATACTAAGACAAATGTAAAATCAATAATATAATTCAAAATCAAATACCAAAACAGTTTTAATAAAAAAACTAAATAATAAATAAATTAAAAGAAACAAACTCAATTGAATAAATGCAAACTAAAAGGGGTAATTAATAAATAAAATAAACCATTGAAACAAAATCAAGGACTAAAACACAATGCGCGCAAATCAAAGAGGACTAAAAAACAAATAAACCAAATACCAAAACGAAATGTTTAACCGCAGCCTAATTTGAAACAACGTGCAAATTCTAGGGGAAAATTTAAAAAACAAAGAAATATAAATAGGGCTTAATCAAATGATGACGCAAATAGGAAGGACTGAACGCATAAATTCCCCATTTGGAACGAAAACGCGCGGATTCGATTATGGGTCGGGTTGACACGCGGGTTCTTCCACCCCTTAAACGGCATCGTTTTATCCTTGTATATAAATTAAAAAAATTACCCTAAAATGCTCATTTAGCAGATTATCCCTTAAAAAACTTAAAACCCCTTCTTTTTAACTCTCTCAAACCCTATTTGACTCCGGCCCCTTGCATCTTAACCATCTCGCATCCCCCCTTTTGCAAAGCCTGTTCGAAACCCCAGGGTTTCGGTAGCTTACATGGACGGAAAGGGACCTTCGATGGCAGCGCGTGAAAAACAGGTACGTTCTCGACCTTTCCTTTTTTATTTTCGTGTAAAAAACTTCAAAAACAACAAAAAAATGGAAAAATACAAAGCAAAAATCACCTTTAAATTTGATGATTCTGATATTTTTGTATTGATTTCGGTCTGTGTGTTCGTAACCAAAGAAAAAGAGGGGATCCTTCTACATTTCCTCCCATTCGGCTTTATAGCTGAAAATAAAAATAAAAGAGAAAAAGAAAATAAAAATTTCCTTGCTTTTATTTGATGTCCATTGCTTGTTTTCTGTTGTGGTTGTTAGTTTGTTGCAGGTGTGTCCAACTGGAGGACCAACATGGAGGTAATGGAGGCGCGAAGAAAGCCGTGCGTGGGAGCTGCGGCGCAAACTGCTTTCAGAAACCCTTAAGGTTGCTGGAATTTTGGGTTATTGGCTTTGGCCATTTGGGCCAGTTACGGAGTTGGGCCGCTATAATTTGGTCTATTTAGGGTTTTGGGTGTAATAGGGTTTTGGGTTTTAATTTGGGTCTGGTATATTTCTGAGTTAAATTTATTATTGGGCTTGTAAGGAATGGACTAATTTGGTATTTTGAAATGCTGTTGTAAATTGACATTGGACCTTTAAATAATCTAGTTTATTATTTTTTTGGTTTTATTTTTTGTATGAGCCCGGGCGAAATGGGCTTTCTACAGCTGTCCCTCTTTGCTCATTGTCGTGTAATGAGAATGAAGCAAAGTCCTTAAAAAGGCCAATTTTGCCCGGTCTTGCCAAATCTTCTCTTCTTGGTATTCATCTTCATCAAGTGACCTTGTCCCAAACTACTGCATCTTCAAGGGTATAGGAATTGGTGCTTCGATCCACTCCAATATAATTTCAAGGAGAAGAGATTTGTAACTTCAATCTACTCCACTGGAACTTCAAGGAGATAAGAATCACTGTCCTCAGTCTTCTCCACTACTACTTCAAGGAGATAAGAATCACCGTCCTTAATCTTCCCCACTGCTACTTCAGGGAGATAAGGCTGCTATCTAAAATCTGCTCCCCTGCTACCTTGGGAAGACAAGATTCGCCGTCTTTGATCTACTCCATTGCTATCTTAGGGCGATGAGATCTTTAGTTTGCTTCCTTGCTACCTTAGGAAGATAAGACTACAATCTTCAACCTGCTCTCTTGCTACCTCAGAGAGGTAAGGCTGGTGGCTAAAATATGCTCCCCTGCTACCTCAGGAAGATAAGATTCACCATCTTCGATCTGCTCCACTACTATTTAGGGAGATAAGGTCTACAATCTTCAGTCTGCTTCCTTCCTTGCTACCTCAGGAAGATAAGACTACAATCTTCAACCTGCTCTCTTGCTACCTCAGAGAGATAAGGCTAATGGATAAAATCTGCTTCCCTACTACCTTAGGAAGATAAGATTCATCATCTTCGATCTGCTCCACTACTGCTTAGGGAGATAAGATCTTCAATCTTCAGTCAGCTTCCTTAATACCTCAGGAAGATAAGACTACAATCTTCAACCTGTTCTCTTGCTACTTTAGAGAGATAAGGCTAGTGGTTAAAATCTGCTCCCCTGCTACCTTAAGAAGATAAGATTCGCCATTTTCGATCTGCTCCACTGCTATCTCAGGGAGATGAGATCTTTAGTTTGCTTCCTTGCTACCTCAGGAAGACAAGACTACAATCTTCAACCTGCTCTCTTGCTACCTCAGAGAGATAAGGCTGGTGGCTAAAATTTGCTCCCCTGCCACCTTAGAAAGATAAGATTCATCATCTTCGATCTGCTCCACTGCTATCTCAAGGAGATGAGATCTTTAGTTTACTTCCTTACTACCTCAAGAAGATAAGACTACAATCTTCAACCTGCTCTCTTACTACCTCAGAGAGATAAGGCTGGTGGCTAAAATTTTCTCCTCTACTACCTCTAGAAGATAAGTTTCATTGTCTTCGATCTGCTCCACTACTATCTTAGGGAGATGAGATCTATGAATTCACCGATGTTGCTACACCATCCTCTAGGGACATGATCTGTAGAATCGGTTTCATGTACCTATGCTTATGCAAAATAATTAGGATACTATGATCGAAATGAATCAAATGCTACTAACCAGATTTATATGTCTGATATTTGCATGGATGCAAAGTATTATTTTTCTTTTCTCGAGAATGATCCCCCTTTACACTTGGGTTGGCATTGCTCGTAATTTGTCGTGGTTGTATCACCGACAAAATGTCTTGTATTTTTGTTCAACCAATAAAAAGTCCAAAGAGATAATTATCTTTCACCAATATTTCCAACCCTTAGGCTTGGTGAGTTCTAAACAATAGTCCTGTTTTAGGTTCTTATATTATTTAGAAGCTTCCAAAGTAATATGCGAAACTCCTTTTATGAAAGTATTATTAGTCCACTAATCGTTATTTCAATGCAAAATGCTTTAAAAAGGTCATAACAATGGACCGGATGGAAATTAATTGAGAGCATGGCTCGAAACAAGTAAGTTAATCAAGGATAGAAAATGCAATTAAGAAGGAAATTTATTGGGACGTATCTAGAAAAGAATAAGATAATCAAAGATAGAAAATTCAAAATGTGTAAAATGGAAAACTAGGTGCCCCAGATATTGCAGCTTGAGCTTCTCTGCACCAACTTCTTGAGGACCACTTTGAGCTCAATCTGTGTTTAAGGGATCCGGAGTACTTTGTCGATGCCTCAGGACGTAGCATACTTTTTCATTGTTAATTCAGGCATAGAAAGACTACTGTGTGCCCCACTTTGATCCAAAATTGAGCCACCCTTTTTGGGTTTTCAACTCAAATCTCTTTTGGTCTCAAAGCACCCTTTGAGGATTTTTTTGATTTTTTTTTAATTTTTTGATTTATTTATTTGGTCTCAAGGCGCCCTTTACGGGTTTTCACATTGGCCTCTCCTCTTTTAGGTAGAATACTTCTTGACTGGATTTTCCATCTGTTTCGGTCAATAACAATGCTCCTCCAGAACAAGCCTTCTTTACTACATAAGGTCTTTCCTATAATGGCCTAAATTCAAGGTTATCGGAACAATGGTTTCGTAACCATAGATCTGATTTAAAGAGAAATTTATTTCAATATTTTTGCTTGAAAATTTATATGATAGGAAAATCGTATGAAATATTGATAGGAAAATTTTATCGATTTAGTGATTAGTTAGAAAAAGAAATTATTGAAGAAATTAGATAAAATAAGGTATCGGGACCTCTATCTCGTAAAACCAAGTCAAAAATAATTTTATAAATATTTATGAAATGTTATTAATGTGGTATTAAAATTTCGTTAGGAAATTTTAATGTTTGGGTAGTCAATTAAATGAAAAGGATTAAATTGTAATAGGTGTGAAAGTTGCTAGAGTGATTAAATAGCTTAAGAGTCTAATGAGAAAGGATTTAAAAGGCAATTAGACCCAAAAGTTATTTGGGCTGGACGGCAAGGTATGAAATCAGCAGAAAAATTGATAAATTAAGGGTAAAATTGGAATATTGTAAAATTAACTAAATAAAACTAGGACTAAATAGGAAATATCTAGATTTCTCTTCATTTCTCTTCAATTCCAGCAGCTAAAAACGCCATAGGAGGGTTCTCTAAGCTGGTATTACATAATTTTTGCACCAAGTGAGTTAATCCTTGCCTTTTTCTTGTAATTTTTGTGTTTCTAAGACTTTTACAACTAGGTCCTACTATTAAATTCATTAGTTTTTGATTTCATGGATGAAATTGAAAGTCACCATGGTTGAGTGCTGTAAGTTTATGATGAAATAGAATGAAATTAAAGCTTTAATTCGTTTATGAGATGATTTTATTAGGCAATTTCAATGGAAATTGATTTTTAGGACCTAATTGTGAAAGTGTTTGGAATTAAAGTCTATTACTAAAATTATGATTCCTAAAGGTTGTAAACTAGTTTATGGTGATAGAATAAAATGTTAATTGAGAAAAATCAGCTCAATTGAGAGGCTAATTGAGTAGGGACGAAATTAAACAGCTTGCACTAAAACAGTTTGGACAGCAGCAGTAGACTAACTTTGAAAAAACACCAAAAATTGTAGGAATCGAATTAGAAGATGAAAAAAACATGGAATTAAATCTTATTGAGTCTAGTTTCTCATAGAAGAAATATTGTAAGCAATGGATTTGTAAATTTTGAGATATAATGAATTTTGTGAGACAAGGGCAGAATGAATTCGGGTTCCCCTGTTCTGACTTTGAAAAATTATAAAACATTGAATAAAAATAATTAGGGACTTAAATTTATATGTCTATAATTCTGAATGAGTCTATTTTTAATAGAAACAAACGAGAACATCATTTGAATTCTGTATAAAGAGATAATTTATTTTTAGTGAAGAAGGGTCAGAACTGTTAGACAGCAGAACAGGGGTGACTTTGAAGAATAAACTGTACTGATTGGCTAAACCAAAAATTCTGAAAATTTTATGGTAAAAATATATATGAGCCTAGTTTCATGGAAAATTAACGGATCTTAATTTGGAGTTCCGTAACTCAAGATATAAATAATTAAGTGACTATGACTCAAGTAGACAGCTTTGAATGAACTATAAATAATAGTTGAATTATAGAGAATGTTGCATATGAACATGAAATGTATTAAATTGATAATTAAATTTATTTATTTAGATCCAGAAGATTCAAATACGAAGCTAGATCGAGGAAAGGAAAAAGTTCGGGATTAGTAGATTTTTACTGTTTACAAACAAGTATCAAGGTAAGTTCGTGTAACTTGAATTATATTCTTAAATTGCTTGAGATTGTATGTTATTGATGTGAATATGATTTGAGTGTTCATTGTATGAAAATTAATGAAACATTGATATATTTGATAAAATGGGAAGAAATTCCGTTTGAATGAAAGGAAAATTCGATGGATCTTTGAAAAGGAATTGACGGTAAAAAGGATCTAGCCCGGACAGGTGATCCTATCTTGATATAGCCTTCCCGAAGAATATGTGTAAAATGGATTTAGCCCGGACGGGTAATCCGAATTAGGGTCTGAATTTAGCCTGGACTGGTAATTCAGATCCAAGCTCATTAGAGTAATTATCGTTGCAGTGGATTTAGCCTGGACTGGTAATCCCGACAATACTCTATGAGTTTATATTGCAGGGGTTTAGCCTGGACTGGTAATCCCACTGCAAGGTTGAGGTTCGCGGGAGTGTGCTCTCTGAAATGGATATGTGCGCACATGAATATGAATTGACGGACCCGGAATTGTACAATAAATGTGTACCTCTGAAAATCCATCGAAATTCCGATAAATTCAATGGGATAAATATGGAAAAATAACAAGGAAATGGAAATCATGGTATTGACGAGCTCATCAATCATGGTATATATATTATTGATACATGGAAATTATTGTACTAACTTGAATGTTGAGTTTGTGCATATTGGGGTAATAATGCATTGAATGGATATATGAATGTTTATTATATTGTATTGAAAATATTAGGTAAGTATAATTCTTGTTACATGAGCTTACTAAGCACAAAGTGCTTACCCCGTTTCCTTTTTCCCTGTTTTGTAGTGTTAAGAGCTCGGAGGTCGGATTTGGTCGGAGACTCATCACACTGTCAACCTCAGGATTTCGGTATATAAAGAAACTTTATTTTGGAAATCAATGGCATGTATAAGCTAACAAAGTAAATATTAACGTGAAATGAATGTAAAGTTATCCATTAGTATGGTTAACAAACCTGGTTATAGATATGTGATGACGTTATCTTATATAAATGCATGAATCTATCATGAAAATATGTTGAATTAATTTGGTTGATGTGGATTGGTCTCGATTTAATATTACAGGGAAGGTTAGATATTTATAAAAGGGCTATATTGAATATAAAAAAAATTAATTCGTAAACTCCGGTAATGCCTCGTACCCTATTTCGGCAATGAATACGGGTAGGGGTATTACATTTCCTAGTTTGGCATCCCTCTGAAGTCCTTTTATATAAGAAGGATCTTCTTCAATATCAAGTTCTCCTCGTGGAATTCTCTAGGATGAACCTCTTTATCGTAAGCTCCTATCATTTATTTCTGGTGCATTGGACCATGACAGATAGCTTCTAACCTTCTCTCCTCAAATTCAATTGATCATATCGGGATTGGATCCATTCTGCCTTATCCACCTTCAGCTCTGACAAGACTTGGAGAAAAGGAATCTCGTCTTCAAAACCATTTTTATCCCATAAACCAATGAGCAATGTATTTCCTCGGCAAAGGTTCTAGCCAACGTTCGATAAGCATATAGGGTAAATGGTAACTTCTTTATGCCAATCTTGACAAATCTCAGTCTCCTTTCACCATGACCTTTGTTTTATTGTTTTTATTCTTTTTTATTTTTATTTGTTTATTTTTTTACTTTTTTTTTCTTTTTGGCTGCCTTTGCTGCACTGTGATATGGCGTCTGATATTTCAATAGACCGCAAGCTTTTGACATTATGTAGTTGTATTAGACATGATCCTTTCTAACATTCCTTGTCAGCGCCTGATTTGATTTTTTTTTTGAAATTTGTTTTTTTTTAAATTTGATGACTATTGACTTTGTAACATTGGCATATGAAGCGACCTTCACCCTTTTCGTGAAGTAATCGACGACTGCCAAGGTGAATCGATGTATATTAGATGAGAATGGCCTGATAACGTCCATGCCCCACATAGAGAAAGTCTGTGAAGAAATGAATTATGCACATGAATCTTGTCTCCTTAAATACGACCTAACTGATACAATCCCCTTCCATGGTAGATCAATAGTACTCGAATCTCATGATTAGTATAGACATTTTTTAGCGTCCACAGGTATTAGTATCCCAAGTATATCTTGACATGATTATGCGAAAACATCTTTGAATTTTTGGAATAACTCAATGACCATTCGTTTTGTCTCTGCGGTGACTTAGGCTTCAATCTTTGCCCCTTGCTCACCATGTCCACTGACCTTTTGTAGAGTAGGATCTTATTCTACCATCCTTAACAAATCAGGAGATAAGTTACAATCTCTATTATCTTCAAAGTCCTGAGATCCCTCTAAACACATATCTCACCCAAAATAAGATTCTGAGTCAGTGACAGCGTCGCTCACGTAATTGATATCTGGGGACCTGTTGTAGGTACAAAGGGGGATTTCAAAGAATAAATGAATCAAAGAATGATTATTTGTATGGTATGATCATGAATAAAGAATAAAAGAATATTTGAAGGAGAATCTATAAATGTAAAAAGTAAAAGAATATTTGCTCACAAAGATGCATTTTATTGAAATAAAGATTTTGGACACAAGTCTATTTCACAAAAGGATTCTTATTGCTTTTAGGCTTAAAGCAACAAGCGTGTTTTGAATATTACTCTAGGTTAGCTCTAAAAAATGCAGGGATCTCTTCTACAGACCCATTGTTCAAAACACTCCCAAGTATGCAAGGGTTTGGAAACTTTTATTCCCCTGGTTCCCTCTTCGGATATGCCATCTAGATTCCCCAATATTCCTTCTTGGCTTTTGACTTGTTCAAGGTATCGCAACTCTTTTGCCTCCACTTTCAAATATCGCATTTACTTCATTTTCAGAGTGATTAGATTTTGAAGAATCGTCGAAATTCACAATTCCCATTTCAATGAACCTTTCGACCAACTTTTTAAATGTATTGCAGTTTTCGATTGAGTGTCCCGTTATTCCTGCGTGGTACTCGCATTGAGCATTCTCATATACCATTTTGAGAACGGAGATTGCATAGGTTCTGAGTAGAATAGAGACACCACATGCATATCAAAAATATTCTGATACAACTCCTTATATGACATCGGGATGGATGTAAACCAGAGCCTTTCTGTATTTAGCCTCGAGTTGTATTCCTGCATTGAAGGGCCTTGATAGCTAGTGGTTACAACCCTCGGCTTGCCTATGTTGACCAATTTGGAAGGCATGCTCACGATGTTCACTTCTTACCTGCATTGAAGGGCCTTTTAGCGCTTTCTCCCGCATCTATCCTCCTACTTCTTACCGTATTTTCAATCATTTCATCGGATATTACTATATCTATAACACCCCTTCACCCGTATCCGACGCTAGGATAGGGTTCGTGGTGCTACCTGACTTAAACTCAACTAACTGTATAAAACTGGGCCGTGAAATCTCAAACAATTTAAAAACTTCTTTTTTCACAACAAATCAGTCTCATATACGGGCTTACGAGACCCAAAACATACATCCGGGGTGGTCCAGAACCCAACCGAGAACTCATGAAAAACTTACAAAATTTCATGCATCAAGGCTCCACACGCCCGTGTGGGTATAGAACACACGGTCGTGTGCTAGGGACACGCCCATGTCCCGAGCCCGTGTCTGAAAACTTGGGCATTCTGTCAAAACCACACGGCCCAAGAACACGCATGTGTCCTATAACCGTGTCCTTCCCATGGTCAAGACATATGGCCGTGTCTCTTGTAATGAACCGAAAGTTACAGTATCGGAAATTGAGTCTTGAGTACTGTTTCTGTGAAATTTATTCATGAATATTTATTAGAAATATTTATGAATTATAGTTGAATGGTTATTTAGTGTTTAATTAAGTGAAGTAGCTTGAATTTAGTTTAAAGGATTAAATTGCATAAGGAATAAAAGTTTAATCATAGATTAAAGAAGTAAAAGGGACTAATCTAGCAATTAGACCCTAAGTGCCATGTGTGTGAATGTATGATATAACATGTGTAATAGTTGGTATATATGTGTAATAGCTATAAGATATTTTATGTTATAGCTATTACACATGTTAATTTTATATTTATTATAGGTTAATAATAATATAATATAGTATAATGAATAAAGAATAATGAGTAAAGAAACATAGAAAGAGTTACAGAGAGCAAACGTGAGAAAGAAAGAAAGAAAGAAAGAAAGAAATAGAAAAGGGAAATTTGAGGATTAAGGCCCTAAAGCTTGATTGGTAAGTTGTTTTAGCTCATTTTCTTATGATTTTTATGTTTATGGATGCCTAATTCAAAGTTCTACATGTATGAGGTTAAAATGAAGAAAAATAGAAAATTTTTAGATATTGATTTAGTTGAATAAATTGAGGTTTTATGGGTTAAATTGATAGGAATTGAAGTTAGAAGTGAAAATTGAGTGATTTATTAAAAGAATTCTAAGTTAGGTTTAAATAGGGATTAAGTTGAATAGAGCTCAAAATTTATGTTTATAATGAATTTTATGAGTTAGAAATTGTTAATGAGTTGATTAAAAGAGAATATGAAGCTTAAGTTAAAGAAAAAGATTAGTAATGGAAAAAGGACGAAATTGGAATTTTTGTAAAAGTTTGATAGAAAGTGAAAATGTGTTTTATGAATTAGTATATTGATGATTTTAATTGTATGATTGTTAGTAGCAAACGTAGCACCGGATATGTCATCAAAGAAGGGAAAAGAGAAAGTGAATGAAGATATCGATTAAATTCGATAAATAGTGGTTTGTATTTCTATAAACCGAGCTTAATCGTTATTGCTATATTTGATATTGATATTGTATGAAAATGTGAATGAGGTAAGTATTTTTACCATATTGAAATGAATGTGATTTTGAATACCCTATTAACAGTGTCGGGCTAGTCGGATATAGTTGACATGTCATAGGAATTGGAAGTATTGGGATATTCCGACATTGAGTTGATGAGACACTATGTGTTGACTACTGTTATAGTTCCGGATTTGTTCCGATGAAGTACTTTGTGTACTATAATGTTAAAGTTCCGGATTTGTTCCGATAAAGCACTATGTGCTTATCCCGGAGTGTGGGTTGGATCCGTGTATCCTTTAGTATCCGAGTTATGTTAATAAGGGTAAATAAAGTAAAGGTTATTAAAGTACTGATTGATATTGAATAATAGCAATAATGTGTTTGAATTACCATGTTTTAAATTTGATTAAGCTATTGTTTATAGAAATACCACTGAGAGTATTCTCAGCGTACGATTTGTTTCCGTGCGCAGGCTAGGTACAAAAGTATAAGGACTCAGCATACAAGCCGATCCCCAAACTCAAATTGGTGAAGTTTCTATCTTTTTAGAAAATGGCATTGTACCTAGGATGTCTTTTGGTTATTTTGAAAGTATTTAAGTTGTTAAGTGATATTTTGGTATGTTTTGTAAATGTTACCAAAACCTTAAGTATGGTATGTTTTGATATGTTAGTGAAGAGTAATAAGAGGAATTGTTGGTAAATGTTGTAGAGAGAAGAAATGAAGATGTTATAAACTTAGTTATCAACATTTTATACTAAAACAGATTTGGACAGCAACAGTAGTCCAACTTTGAAAATATACCAAAAATAGTATAAAGTGAATTAGATGATGAATAAAATATGTAATTGAAGCTTAATGAATATATTTTTATATGAAAGAAACAAAATAGGTAAAAGAGTTGTATTTTATTATATATTTACGTTTTGGTGAAACAGGGTTAGAACAATTTCTGGATTCCCTGTTCTGATTTAGAAATTCACCATAAATTGTGTATTAAGAATTAGGACTCAAAATTTATTTGTATGGATTCCTTGTTGAGTCTATTTTTAATTGAAGCAAATGGCATAGTCATTGGATTTCTGTACAGGAATAAATTTGATTTGTAGTGCACAAGGGTCAGAGTAGCTGAACCCTGAAACAGGGGAGACTTTTTCTAATAAACTGTACTAATTGGCCTCACCAAAAATTCTAGAAAAAAATTAGTAAGTATATATATGAGTCTAGTTTCAGGAAAAATTTATGGAATTAGATTTCGAGTTTCGTAACTCGAGATATGATTTTTTTAGCGACCATGATGCAGATGGATAGTTTACTACGAAAACTGTTTAAGTGCTAAGATAAGTTTTGTAATGTCTCCTGCTTGACTCCGGCAACGGTCTCGGGTAGGGGGATGTTACATCTCTTGTCCTTGTACTACTAGCATGCATACTGACTTTATGACATGGCCTGGGCACACGCCCGTGTGGCCTGCCTATGTACTAAAATGACTTTCAAGTTTTAAGTGCAGGGGACGCACGACCGTAACATACATCCATTGGCATGAGCCGTGTGACACACACGGCCTAGACACACGGGTGTGTGTCTTACCCGTGTGGACTAACTAGGCTATTTCCCAAGCCATTTTGTCACCCATTTTGCACAACCTACACAAGATCATGTCAATATACAAATTTCATCACAATGGACACCAATTCATCCATAGAAAGAACATTATATGCATTCATCAAAATGAATAATAGCCATTATTCCAGGCTTGATACAAAGAGAAGGGCCTTTGACTTAAGCCAAAAATACATGAATAATTCTCTTAATACAACATCCTAGTCTAGCCCTATACATACCACCTTCAAAAATATAAATCAAACTATACCGAGTGCTACAGCTAATAGTGTGATCGATATCTCTGCCTTTATGGGATCCTTAAGCTAGCCTGACGATACTGAAAGAAGAGGGAAAGGAAAAAGAGTAAGCATAAAGCTTAGTAAGTTGCATATAAATAAATATACAACAACAATCTCACCAATTGCCATCATGCTTATAGCTCAAAGGTAAACATAACTTAACTTACTCATTATCAACTACTCAAGTTTCATTTTCTAAATTAAGCTCGTTACTCATGCTTATCATATAGGTACCTGTAACACTCATCATTTCTTTATCAAAATTGAACTATAACTTTCACCATTGAACCGTTTGGAATACTACTGGATATTCTATGAACCTTCAACATGGGATAAATTGCCGATGCCATGTCCCAAACATGGTCTTACACTGGCTCTCATATATGTGTGCTGATGTATTTCCCAGACATATCTTACACTAGCACAACTCTTAGCCGATGCGTGTCCCAGACACGTCTTATACTGGCTATCTCTGCCGAGCCGATGCATGTCCCAGACATGTCTTACACTAGCCCTCGTCTGGATGCCGATGCCATGTCCCAGACATGATCTTACACTGGCTCTCATAATATGGCTGATGTATGTCCCAGACATGTCTTACACTAGCGTACAAATCACCCAATGTCTTGGCACGAATATTCAGATCATATCCTAAGGTTTCAACGGGATATTTCTACTATCTCAAATATTACAAGGCATTCTCAACTTATAACTTATCAACTTGTACAATATCAATTCAATGACAATATGAATACAAGTATTAATAGTTTAGTTGTATTATTTACATACAACTTACCTCGGATTACAAAAAGTACTTGACTAGACGGCTTCATCAGATTGCTTGGCTTTGCCCCGGTCTAGGCTCGGTTTTGACAAATCTTGATCTATAATAACAATATGCATCCATTTAGTCACCAAACACAATTAGGCATTCATAATTTCACAACTTTGGTAAAATGACCATTTTGCCTTTAGGCCTGTGCAAAATAATCATTTTACCCCTATGCCTGAAAATTAATTTTTATCGAATTTCTTCATATTTCAAGCCTATCTAAACTCTTTTTACTACTAGTTCAATCCCAAATTCTCACTATTTCACACACTAACCACCTATTTTGCAACTTATGCAAAATAGTCCCTTTAGGTGTTTTCATGCTAACACCTTTCACAAAAGTTGTTTATAACACAACTAAGACTCATATTCTTCCATAAAAACTCAGCATATATCACAAATACATCTATGGAAAAATCCTAAACTCTTGACTATTTTGTAAGATATCACCCTCATTTGAAAGCTCATTCTTCAAGGGTCTCAAAAATGCAAAAAATCATTAAGAGAAACTATCAAAATCACTTACTTATGAGTGCTTCAAGTTGTTGAAATTTCAAGCTCTTAAACCCCAAACATTTTCTAATATTTTCGGCTAAGAATGGAGAAAAGATGATAGCTTTTTCCGTCTTTTTCTTTTTCTTTTATTAAAAAATGAAACTCGTCAAAATTGGTGACTTAAGCTTCACCTAACTTTGACAATTTTGTCTCCTCTTACTCCATGGCTGGCTAACACTATTAAAAAGGGTGTAATTTCCCTTTAAAAGCCCTCAATTTTGATTCTCTAGCTATTTAACACATTTGGATACTAAAATGTAACTTTTTCCTTTTATGCGATTTAGTCATTTTTCGAAATTGGACTAGAAATCGCTAAAATTAACTTACCAAAATTTACATGCACTTATATAATCATACCATAACCTCATAAAAATAATAAAAATAATTTTCTAACTTCAGATTTCTGGTCCCAAGACCACTGTTCTGACTAGGCCCTAAATCGGGTTGTTACGTTTCTCCCCCTTAGGGATTTTCGTCCTCAAAAATCTTACCGGTGAATAAGTTTGGATACTGCTCTCTCAGAGACTCCTCGGGTTCCCATGTGGCTTCCTCGATTCCATTTCTATGCCATAAAACCTTCACAAGTGGTACATCCTTATTCCTTAACTGTTTGACCTCTCGAGCTAAGGACTGTTTCTTCACCATAAGTTATATCTGGAAGAATCTCAACTTCAGTTGGTGTAATTACATGCGAAGGGTCTGATTTGTATCAGTATAGTATGGACACATGAAATACGTCATGGATCTTTTCTAACTCTGGCGGCAAGCCCAAACGGTAGGCAACAGGCCCTACTCTCTCGGTAACCTCATAAGGTCCTATAAAATGAGGACTCAACTTGCCTTTTCTACCAAATCTGAGGACTTTCCTCCACAGAGAAACTTTCAAAAATACCTTATCCCCGACTTCAAATTTAATCTCCCTTCGTTTCAAATCCACGTTGGATTTTTGTCTATCCGAGCCAGCTTTCAAACAGTCATGAATCACCTTAACTTTTTCCTCAACCTCTTTGATCAAATCAACCCCGTGAATCTGACTCTCTCTCAACTCAGTCCAGAATACGGGCGTTCGGCACTTTCGCCCATACAAAGCCTCATAAGGCGCCATTTTCAAACTCGACTGATAGCTGTTGTTATAGGCGAATTCAACCAATGGTAAGTATTTTTCCCAACTTCCTTGGAATTCAAGAACACAACATCTCAACATGTCCTCTAAGATCTGTATTACTCTTTCTGACTGTCCATTAGTCTGTGGATGAAAAGCCGTCCTGAAACTCAATTTGGTTCCTAAAGCCTCTTGCAACCTCTTCTAAAATCTCGAGGTGAATCTCGGGTCTCTATCTAAAACAATCGATAATGGTACACCATGTAGTCTCACAACTTCGGAAACATACAAGTCAACTAATTTCTCAAGGGAGTAGTCGATACGCACTGGTAAGAAGTGGGCTGACTTAGTGAGTCTATCGACAATAACACATACTGCATCTCTCTTTTTCAGGGTTTGAGGCAAACTGGTCACAAAATCCATGGTGATACGATCTCATTGGTGTTCAGCCTTTACTTTCTGACACACTAAACACTTGGAAACAAACTCTGAAATATCTCTTTTCATTCCCAACCACCAATACATTTTCTTCAGGTCGTTATACATTTTTACATTGGCCGGATGGACGGACAAACTACCACTATGTGCCTATCGTAAAATCTTCTGAATGAGCTCACTATCTTTAGGTACACAAACCCTACCTTTGAACATTAAACATCCGTCGGTACCAATCTGAAAACCTGATTCAACACCTGACTCACACTGACTTTTCTGAGCTCGCAACTTCTTATCACTTTTCTGAGCTTCTCGGATCTCATGAAGAAAAGTCAGCCTAACTTTCAACTCTGCTAGGATCGAACCATCATTAGATACAATCAACTGAGCGTTCAAAGCTCTCAAAGTAAACAATGACTTTCTACTCAAAGCGTCGGCTACTACGTTCGCCTTTCCTGGATGGTAGTCAATGATCAACTCATAATCTTTTATTAGCTCTAACCATCGTCGTTGCCTCAAATTCAACTCTTTCTGAGTCATTAAATACTTTAAACTCTTGTGATCAATAAATACTCGGCATCTCTCACCATAGAAAGGGTGTCGCCAAAACTTCAGTGAAAACACTACATTTGCTAGCTCTAAATCATGGGTCAGATAATTCCTCTCATGAGGTTTTAGCTGTCTCGAGGCATAAGCTATAACCTTGCCTTCTTGCATTAGCACACACCCTAAACCGTTTAGAGAGGCATTGATCGCGTGATTTCGTGATAGGTTTTAAATATTTATAATTAATCATTCTTGAAACTAACTATTATCGCAATGTAGGCAAGTGTTCCTATCGAACAGTAGTATAGTTTTAGCAAGACCGGATTGTCAAACCCAAAGGAACTAAAAGTACTAGTAATGACTGTCTTTTTATTATCTAGCCTAAGAATAAAGAGATTTTGTTTTAATTAACTAATTATCTAAACTACGAACTCACAGAGAATAGAATTGGGGAATTGCTCTTGGGAAAATCGATTGAATTAAGACAATACCTAAAGAAAAATCCACCTAGACTGCATTTGTTATTTTGGCTCCGAACCGGACGATTTATTCATTTAACTTGTTCCGCAGAGATCCCTAAGTTATGTTATTATCCCTATTCAAGACTTATAACGTCAAATCCCTAGATTGAATATTGAGACCTTTCTCTAATTAACACCCTAGGGTTACATTAACTCAATCTATGGATCCCCTTATTAGGTTTCACCCTAATCTGGTAAAATCTTGTCACCCTATGTCTAGGTACGCAATCAACTCCGCTTAATTATGACAAATGTACTCTTAGACAGGGTCTATTCCTCCTCTGAATAAGAGCTTATCTCGAATCAGTATCCTGGGATATCAAAATAAGAATTAAGAACACATAATTAAGAACAAGTTAAATATTTATCATACGATTCAGAAAATAATAACAAGATTTGTCTTATGTTTCATTCCCCTTAGGTATTTAGGGGCTTTAGTTCATAACTAAATATGAAAACATCTCAGAATAATAAAAAATACAAAACATAAAGAAAATCCAAAACTCCTAAAGGGAAATTGAGGAGAGATCTTCAGTATTGATGATGAATCCGGCTTCTGAGATGGATCAATCAGCTTCCTTGAAGTAATTCCTTACCCCCTCTTATCCTCCTCCTTTTTTCCTCTTCTAAGGTGTATTTATAGGCTTTGGAATGTCTATAAGCCCTCAAAAGTGGCCTTTTCCGAATTGGACTCAACTTGGGCTCGGCAGGGACACGCCCGTGTGTGATTACTTCAGGCCATGTTCGAGCCTGTTAAAATGGCACGGGCGTGTGCCATAGCCGTGTAGATCGTGCTTCAATTCTTCCAGATTGACATGGCCGTGTGGTCTGCCCGTGTGAAGAGGTCCAGGCCATGTTGATTTCGTACTTTGGCCCATTTTCTCTATTTTTGGCTCGTTTATCGTTCCTTTCGCTCTCCTATGCTATCCTAAGTATAAAACATGAATTTAAAGCATTAGGAGCATCAAATTCACAAATTCTAATGAGAAATCATCCATAAAATGCATTAAACATGGGGTCAAAATATATATAATTTATGGTTTATCAGTGGTCTTGACATGCATAATCAGACAAGGTCTAGAATAACAATTCGATATTGACGCACTTAAAGCAATAATAAAAGTGAGCATGAAAGAATTAATAGATGCTCAAAAGGCTCAAAAATCTCACAAAAATTATGGTTTTTTGATGTTTAAACTCGTGAATTCCAATTCAAAGTAATACCTAGACTTGGGGAAACAACTTATAATTTTAAATTCTTAAAAATCAACTTATCATGCTTGATTCTCTAACGTCTTAAAGTTTAAACAATCAATGTATAAATGCCTATGTTTTAATTCAAGATATATCAATCAAAATCATAAATCAATCAAACTTTATCCTAAATATGATATGAGAGCTTTTCAAGAAAACAAGGCAATCATTCAGGGATTTTTTTGATAATGAAATGAATGCCCCCCACACTTATGATGTATATTGCCCTCAATGTACAAAGATAGATAGGAAAAGATAAAATTTGTAATCATAAGATAGGAAGGGAAGTGAAACTTCTGTATGATGAATTCCTCGAATTAGAGTTTTAGAGAGTAATCGGTATGAAGAGGAGGAGAATACTCCGGCGGTGGTAGAGGTTCGTTAGACCATAAGTCCTGCGCCAAAGGAATATTGTATCTAATGGTAGCTATGGTAGTGGTCGAGCAGGACATGGCAGTCATGGAAAACCTTTCCTAGTGGAGTTTGTAGTTCCTATGCGATGATGAGCTTATGAGCTCTATATAACTGTGATAGAGTCAGGAACTTTTTAGGGGATATTAGGAGGAATATTTACTCATAAAGAAATCACCGAAATTTATAATTATAAAATAAAATTCTAAAATCTAATAAGAATAAAAAGTAATTTTAATAAAAAATAAAAAACATAAATACTAAATAAATGTTTTTAAACATCTTCATCGCTAGATGGTTCGCGAGGTGGGACTGGCAATGAGATGTGGAGGTGCTGACAAATCTACTGTAAAGTAGCATCAATGTTGTCAAATCGTTGAAAACACTGCTGCTCGAATCAAGTGAGGCGCTCAGAGATGTCAGCATATGAAGCCGTCGCATGAACTGGACGAGAGGGTAGTGGTGGCTGAGTCGGTGGGTCCTCGTGCTGTGGAGGGACATCATCAGGAATGTCCTTGTTGGCCTTCTCCTCGGTAGATTGGGCGAGGCAATATTGAGGAAGGTAGGTTCCTCAGCGCTTTTCAATCATCCTCATGCTAAGCATGCTCGAGATGCCTTGTGGAGACATCTAGCCAATGAGGGTTAAGGATGACTCTTGGGCTGCGGTACTGAGGAGCCCGAAGTGTCGAGCCGATCGAGTCACGTATGGGCCAATGGAGATGACCCCTTTCCTATTCCATTCTGTCTCGTGCTGAATGGCGTGGGCAATGAAATAAGCCAGGCCGATGACGTGCCTGTACAACATACACCATAAAAAGTGGGCGTTGTGGGTATTGACGATGCCAGTGCTCTCTCACCTCCCCGTTATCGTGTGAGCCAAAATAGCATGTAAATACCTCAGGGAAGGTGGGAGAACTGTTGCCTTGGAGCAGCTAGGATTGTAGGAGGCATCGCCAGGGGCCAAAGTGTGCCAGCACTTCGAGGGAGAGAAGTGTATATGGCGAGTGAGAGCATGTAGTTCATTCTCCTCCTTGAACTCCTCTGTATATAAGCCCAGTGCAGCACCAAACTCTGGGACCTTAGCTGGCGGATTAATCTGCCTAGGAGAAATTGGATCGTGCCGGGATCATCATAGTTCGTTATTACAGTCTAAAGATGGAACGTTGAGCATAGTTTCATCGTGAGCTCGAGGTATGTTGGCTCGATGATCCCAAAGAATAGCTCCCTGCGATTAGAATCATCAAGTCATCTTAATGAGTGGTCAAAGTAAAATGAAGACAAATTTCAAATAAAAATCAGAATTTTAGCCAAAACTACTACTATTAACCAAACATAACCAACATAATTATTTTGATAGCATAATTTCTTGACATTATCATTTTAATGGCATGAGAATAGGCATAGTAATGGCATGTGTATGACAAAAGAGTGAGGTTTTCCTAACAACTTGATTTAACATGAAATGTATGATAAATAATCTAATAATGCAGAAATAATGAACAAAATGGAAATATAAGAGAAAAATAAACATTATTTTAAAAATAAGCATTAAAAGTAAGTAGAATAGAGGTGAAAAGAGTAAACAAACGCTAAGGGAGAGAAATTGGGCATTAAAATAGAGTTGAAGGCGGTGCACGGGCGTGGCAGGAAGGCCGTGCGGACTTGCAGCGACTAGGTTTAGGGTTTTTGAATGGGGAAGATAGTGAATAGTGCAAGGTATTTATAGATTTTGGGCCACAAGGCCAGGTAACACGCCCGTGTTCCCCAATTTTTGCCCGTGTATTTTGCGTTTTTCCTATTTGGGCACGTCTAAAATTCATCCCACGCCTGTGTACCTTGGGCATGTGGGTGCACACGGCCGTGTCGCACGACCGTGTCTACCTTCGTTCGCTTCTCCCACGCCCATGTATGCAAGCTCCACGCCCATGTTAATTTGACAGGTTCGACAACGAGTGTTAAACACGAGCGTGTCGCACGCCCGTGCTAGTTTCTCTGTTTCAACCACGGTCCTAAAGCATGGACGTGTCACACGCCCCTGTTTTTTTGGCAGGCTCGGCCACGGCCATGTCGCACGGCAGTGGCGATTTGTTGCAGCCCGTGTTTAGGGAATACTTTTGCTCTATTTCCACGCGGTCCTAAGCACGCCCGTGTGCTTGACTGTGTCTCTGTGGTGAACCTGTTTTCAAGAGCTCTATTAGTAAGTTAGGTGTTACACACTAATATTTAAAGAAGTTAATACAGTTAGTGCTCAGGTTGCCTCCCGAGGAGTGCTTGTTTATAGTCTAAGCTCGACTTACCTCTCTGTTGAATGATCATGGTGGTTTGAGGAGTTTATACTCCTCATTCTTGCTATCAATCTCATCAAAATAAGGTTTTAAAAGGGTGTTGTTTACCTTAAAAGTGTCAAACTTGGGATGACTCACCTCGACTGTACTGAATGGGAAAATGCTGAGTACCATAAGAGGGATTTCTTCATTCGGTGTGGTAGTGACAATGTGGGGATCTGCGGTATCTAATAAGACTCTCTCTCCAACCTTAAGTTGATTTGGAAAGGTGTTGAGCTTGTCCTGGAGTAGTTTTGGTTTATTGTGTGTTCTCAGTTTATGCGTCCGCCGTTCATCTAGCTCATCGATTTGTAATCTTCGATCTTCATGAACAGGTCCTCTACTATTGCGTGAGAATGACTCATGTGCTTCCTTCAGACTCATTTCCTGCAAAGTAGGTTGTACCATATTGTCAGTTTTAGTAGAATGGGTTAAACGATCACCTTTAATTTTCGATGTGTTGTTAGAATTGAGAGCTTAAAGGGTGATTGTTTCATCTCCCACACGGAGTGTGAGTTCACCTATGCCGACATCAATAATTGTTTTAGCAGTTGCTAAAAGGGCCTCCCTAGAATTAAAGGAGTGTTGCTACCCTCTTCTATGTCTAGAACAATGAAGTCCATGGGAAATATAAATTTATCGATTTTAACTAGCACATCTTCAATAATACCCCTAGGAAATCTTATAGTTTTATCTACTAATTGAATGCTCATCCTAGTCTGTTTGGGTTTCCCAAGACCTAATTGTTTGAACATTTTGTAGGGCATGACGTTAATACTAGCCCCTAAATCAGCTAATGCATTATTAATAACTAAACTACCAATTAAGAAAGGAATCGTAAAACTCCCTGGATCTTTTAGTTTTTTGGGGTAGTTTATTTTGGAGAATAGCTGAGCAAACTGCGTTTAGCTCCACATGCGACGCCTCGTCCAACTTTTTCTTATTTGCTAAAAGCTCCTTTAAAAATTTCATTGCGTTTGGCATCTGCGATAGGGCTTCAATAAACGGTAAGTTAATATGTAATTTTTTAAGAGTTTAAGGAATTTACCAAATTTTTCATCTGAGCGGTCTTTCCTTGTCGCGTTGGGGTATGGCACACGAGGTTTATATTCGACATTCACTGATTTGGTTTTACTTAGACCCACCTCATCTTGACCTCTGCTTACTACAGTTTCTTGCCTCGGTTCTGGCTCAGACTCAACGAATCCTTCTTCATCTTGAACATTAATCGCGTTGAGCTGTTCCCTTGGGTTGGGTTCAGTATTACTTGGCAAGCTACCTTGTGGTCATTCGGAGATTAGTTTAGAAAGCTGGCCTATCTAAGTTTTGAGCCCTTGGATTGACGCTTGTTGATTTTTAAGTGTTGTTTTGGTGTTCTGGAAATGGATTTCTAACATCGAGATAAACTTTGTGAGCATCTCTTCAAGGTTCGGCTTCTTTTCCTGTTGATAGGGTGGCTGTTAGTAGCCCGGAGGTGGTCGCTGATATCCTTGGTCTCCCCATGAGAAATTGGGGTGGTTCCTCCAACCTGCATTATAAGTGTTACTATATGGATTGTTTTGAGGTCGAGGATTATTACCCATGTAATTTAATGGTTCGTTATCCATGTTGTGGCCATAAAGCTGGTATTCTGAATGGCTTGTTCCACCTCCACTTGCTTCACATTGCATTACTGGGTGAACCTGTGAAGAACTAAGAAAACCATTAATTTTCTTATTCAAGAGTTCTACCTGATTAGAGAGCATGGTGACCGAATCGATGTTATAAACACCGGCTATTTTCGTTGCCTTTGTCCTGATGACTTGCCACTGATAGTTATTCAGTGACATCTCCTCTATGAACTCATAAGCATCTTCAGGTGTTTTATTATTGACGGTTCTGCCAGTAGTTGCATCAACCATTTACCGAGTTGAAGGATTCAGGCCATTATGGAATGTTTGAACCTGAAGCCAAAGCGATAACCCATAGTGAGGGCACCTTTTGAAAAGGTCTTTGTATCTCTCCCATGCATCTAAAGTGTTTTTAAATCCATCTAAACAAAAGAAGAGATATCGTTACGTAATTTAGCCGTTTTAACCAGCGAAAAATATTTTAGTAAAAAATTTTCAATCATTTGTTCCCAAGTAGTAATTGACCTTCGTGGTAACGAGTTCAACCACTGTTTAGCTTTGTTCCTCAATGAAAAGGGAAAAAACCAAAGACGTATGACATCATCAGAAACACCATTGATTTTAAATGTATCGTATAGTTCCAAAAAGTTTGCTAAGTGAGCGTTGGGATCTTCATCCTGCAAACCATAAAACTGAACAAATTGCTGTATCATTTGAATAGTGTTAGGTTTCAGTTCAAAAGTATTTGCAGCAACAACAGGTCTAACTATGCTTGACTCAGTTACTGTTAAAGAAGGTTTAGCATAATCATACGTAGTGCGTGGAGCAGGATTTTGATTAACCGCAATTACATGAGGTAGCTGATTGTCTTGGTTTTCAGCCATCTCTTCGGTTGGGGGTTGAATATCATCCTCTTGCTCGTTCTCTGTGTACCTTAAGCTTTGCCTTATTTCTCTTTGGTTTCTGCAAACTGTGCGATCGATTTCTTCGTCAAAAAGTAGTGGTCCTGACGGGTTTATTCTAGTCATAAACTATAAAAACCTGCCAAGAGAAAGAAAAAGTGAATTAATAAAATAAAAATTAAATTAAATTGTAAGAAAAATAAATGGCTAAAGTAATAAAAAATAAGCGTTTCTAATATCTTAGTTCCCCGGCAACGGTGCCAAAAACTTGATCGCATGATTTCGTGATAAGTTTTAAATATTTATTATTAATCGTTCTTGAAACTAACTATTATTGTGACGTTGGCTAGTGTACCTATCGAACAATAGTATAGTTTTAGCAAGACCGAATTGTCGAACCCAAAGTAACTAAAAGTACTAGTAATGACTGTCTTTTTATTATCTAGCCTAAGAATAATGGGGTTTTGTTTTAACTAACTAATTATCTAAACTAAGAACTCACAGAAAATAGAATTGGGGAATTGCTTTTGGCAAAATCAATTGAATTAAGACAATACCTAAGGAAAAATCCACTTAGACTGCACTTGTTATTCTAGCTCCGAATCGGACGATTTATTCATTTAACTTGTTCCGTAGAGATCCCTAAGTTATGTTATTATCCCTGTTCAAGACTAATAACATCTAATCCCTAGATTGAATAATTGAAACCTTTCTCTAATTAACACCCTAGGGTTGCATTAACTCGATCTATGGATCCCCTTATTAGGTTTCACCCTAATCCGGCAAAATCTTGTCACCCTATGTCTAGGCGCGCAATCAACTCCACTTAATTATGACAAATGTACTCTTAGACAGGGTTTATTCCTCCTCTGAATAAGAGCTTATCTTGAATCAGTATCCTGAGATATCAAAACAAGAATTAGGAACACATAATTAAGAACAAGTTAAAAATTTATCATACAATTCAGAAAATAATAACAAGATTCGTCTTAGGTTTCATTCCCCTTAGGTATTTAAGGGTTTTAATTCATAACTAAATAAAAAAACATCTCATAATAATAAAGAATACAAAACATAAAGAAAACCCAAAACACCTGAAGGGGAATTGAGGAGAGATCTTCAGTTTTGATGATGAATCCAGCTTTTGAGATGAATCAATCGGCTTCCTTGGAGTAATTCCTTACTCCCTATTCTGTGTGTCCTCCTTTCTTCCTCCCCTAGGGTGTATTTATAGGCTTTGGAATGCCTAAGAGCCCTCAAAATTAGCCTTTTCCGAATTGGACTCAACTTGGGCTTAGCAGGGACACGCCCGTGTGACACGCCCTGTGCGATTACTTCAGGCCGTGCTCGAGTCTGTTAAATAGGCACGGCCGTGTGGTCCACCCATGTGAGGAGGTCCAGGCCATGTTGAATTCGTACTTTGGCCTATTTTCTCCGTTTTTGGCCCGTTTCTCATTCTTTTCGCTCTCCTATGCTCACCTAAGTATAAATCATGAAATTATGGCATTAGGAGCATCGAATTCACTAATTCTAAGGAAAAATCATCCTTAAAATGAGTTAAACATGGGGTAAAAATATGTATAAATTACGGTTTATCCGGCGTCACTAAAAACTACAAATTCCTTGCCCGACTTAGGTTTCACCAAAATTGGGGCTTTGGTCAACAAAGCCTTTAATTTCTCGAAGCTCTACTGGCACCCTTCTGTCCATTCAAACTTGACATCTTTCTGCAGTAGCCTTGTTATCGATGTAGCTGTCATGGAGAATCCATTTACAAATCGTCTATAGTATCCCGCTAGCCCCAGAAAACTGCGAACCTCTGTCACATTCCTCGGTGGTTTCCACTCCACAATGGCGGAGATCTTCTTTGGATCAACTCGGATTCCATCACCTGACACTATATGTCCTAGAAACCCTACCTCTTTGAGCCAAAACTCGCTCTTACTAAACTTGGCATAAATTTGCTTATCCCTCAAGATCTGGAACACAGTTCTCAAATGCTCCGCGTGCTCATTCTCGTTTCGCGAATAAACCAAGATGTCATCAATAAAAACGACGACGAACCTATCCAAATACGATCAGAAGATGTGATTTATCAAGTCCATAAATATTGCTGGGACATTTGTCAATCCAAAAGGCATAAAAAGAAACTTGTAATGCACATATCTCATCCAAAAAGCAGTCTTCGGCACATCTTGTTCCTTGACTCTTAACTGGTAGTAACCCGACCTCAAATCTATTTTTAGAAAATACAGTGGCTCCTCTCAGTTGATCGAAGAGATCATCAACCCTTGGCAAGAGATATTTGTTCTTTACCATTACTTTGTTAAGTTGTCTATAGTCGATACATAACCTCATCGACCCGTCCTTCTTTTTCACAAAAAGCACTGGAGTACCCCATGGTGAGTAACTCCCTCTAGCAAAACCTTTATCTGTTAATTCTTGCAACTATACCTTCAACTCCTTTAACTCAGTGGGGGTCATTCTATAAGGTGCAGTCGAGATTGGTGTCGTGCCAGGAGCTAACTCGATACCAAACTCGACCTCTCTCTCTAGGGGTAACCCTGGTAACTCCTCCGGAAAGAAGTCTATAAACTCACAAACTACTGGTACTGACTCAATATTCGACTCGGACACTTGGGTATTCAGCACAAAAGCTAGATAAACCTCATAACCTTTTCTCAAATATCTTTCGGACGATATTACCACAAACAAGTTATCTGACTTATCTGGCCCAACTCGAAGAACATTTCCATCCTCACATCTTAACTGAATTACTTTTCTCCCACAGTCTACTACAACGCCATGGGAGGTTAACCAATCCATCCCAAGAATTACATCAAATTCATTAAACGGCAATAACATCAAGTTGGTCGGAAAACAGTGGCCTCTGATCATCAAAGGACAATTTCTACATACTTGGTCCACTAATACATGCTTGCCTAACGGGTTAGACACTTTTATTACAAACTTAGTGGACTCTACTAGCATGTTTATACGAGGTATTAATTTTATACATATGTAAGAGTGGGTAGATCTCGGGTCAATTAAAGCGACAACAGTCATATCGTGAATATAAAAGGTACCAGTGATAACGTCTGGAGACTTTGCCTCTTCTCGGGCTCGTATAGCATAGGTCCTCGCTGGCGCCTTGCTTTCAGACCTTATCGCGGCCTCTCTTAGTACACCTCTACTACTATTCCCACTCCCGGGGTTCCTTTGAGGCCTACCCCTCAAGGGAGCACTGCTTGCTTTCACCTTTTATTTCTCTCTCTATCGTCCATCTTAGGACATTCGCGGATAAAGTGGTCAAGTGACCCATACTTGAAACAGCCCCTCTCGTTCACCCGGCATTCGCCCAAGTGACGTCTTCCACATTGCGAACACTCTGACCTATTTGGCCGAGCACTACTGACACTTGCAACTGAAGTAGTTTGGGCTTTAGATGCCATGTTCTGCTAATTCTTATTCCTCTGCAAAAATCCCACTAAAGTGTTCGATTAGGTATTAATTTCTTTAGTCCTCTTGGAGGAGGACAGTTGCGTCTTCCCCATCTGTCTTCTCTTTAAATCTCGTAACTCGATGGCTGCCTTCCTCCTCTCCTTCACCAGCTCTTCTGCTTTACATGCTCTCTCAATGAGCACCACAAATTCTCTTAACTCTAGGATGCCCACAAACACTCGAATGTCTTCATTGAGGCCATCCTCAAACCTCTTACACATAATAGCTTTAGTGGATACGCATTCTCGCGCATATTTACTGAGCTTCACAAACTCACGCTCATATTCAATCACAGTCTTTTTACCTTGCTTCAACTCTAGAAATTCTTTCCTTTTCTGGTTCATGAACCTCTAGCTAATGTACTTTTTCAGAACTCTCCTTGGAAGAATTCCTAAGTTACTCTTTCTCTCGGTACCACTGATAAGCTGAGTCTCGTAGAAGTGACACGGCACACTTTATGCACTCTTCAGGCGTGCATGACTGTTCATCGAATACTCTCATGGCATTTTCTAGCCAAAACTCTGCTCTCTCCAGGTCATCATCTACATTAGCCTGAAATTTCTCAGCTCCTTGCTTCCGGATCTTATCTACCAGAGGCTTCTCTCATCTGAAAACGTCTGCACCTTACGGAGCCATCGGGGCAAACTGAAGAATCGAGGGAGGTGGGGGAGGTGGAGTGTTTGGTTTCGTACGAATGAACTCCATATACCAAGCATACATCATTCAGAGATAGGCTTCCCTAGCCTCTCCACCTTGGCCCATATTTACAGGCTCAGTCTCTACCGGCGTGGTCCCTTCTGCGAGAGTCGGCGCATTACTTTCCACGTCATCTGCCGTGGTTCTATCAGGATCCATTTATTATGTAAGAAAACCACAATTTATAATCCTCAGGAATCATCACATTATCAATATGCATATATGTGACATGTATAGCTAGACTCGTACTCTGGCTAGTTTAGTCCTAGAATCGACTAAACCATGCTTTGATACCACCAAATGTAACACCCCTCGCCCGTATCCAACACTACGATAGGGTTCGTGGTGCTACCTGACTTAAATTCAACCAACTATATAAAACTGGGCCGTGAAATCTCAAACAATTTAAAAAATTCTCTTTTCACAAGCAATCAGTATCATATACGGGCTTACAAGGCCCAAAACATGTATCCGGGGCGTTTCGAAACCCAACTGAGAACTCATGAAAAACTTAGAAAATTTCATGCATCAAGGCTCCACACGCCCGTGTGGTTATAGAACACACGACCGTGTACTAGGGACATGCCCATGTCCCGAACCCGTGTCTGAAAACCAAGGCATTCTGTCAAAACCACACTACCCAAGAACACACCCGTGTCCTATAACCGTGTCCTTCTCACAGTCAAGACACATGGCCGTGTCTCTTCTCCGTATACTACTAGCATGAATATTGACTTTATGACACGACCTAGGCACACACCCGTGTGGCCTGCCCGTGTACTAAAATGACTTTAAGGTTTTAACTGCAGGGGACGCACGACCGTAACACACACCGATGGGCGTAAGCCGTGTGTCACACACGGCCTTGACACATTGGCGTGTGTCTTACCCGTGTGGACAAACTAGGCTATTTCCCAAGCCATTTTGTCACCCATTTTGCACAACCTACACAAGATCATGTCAATATACAAATTTCATCACAATGGACACCAATTCATCCATAGAAAGAACATTATATGCATTCATCAAAATGAATAATAGCCATTATTCCAGGCTTGATACAAAGTGAAGGGCCTTTAACTTAAGCCAAAAATACATGAATAATTCTCTCAATACAACATCCTAGTCTAACCCTATACATGCTACCTTCAAAAATATAAATCAAACTATACCGAGTGCTACGGCTGATAGTGTGATCGATATCTCTAACTTTATGGGATCCTTAAGCTAGCTTAGCGATACTGAAAGAAGAGGGAAAGGAAAAAGAGTAAGCATAAAGCTTAGTAAGTTGCACATAAATAAATATACAACAACAATCTCACCAATTACCATTATGCTTATAGCTTAAAGGTAAACATAACTTAACTTACTCATTATCATCTGCTCGAGTCATATTTTCTAAATTAAGCTCGTTACTCATGCTTATCATATAGGTACCTGTAACACTCATCCTTTCTTTATCAAAATTGAAGTATAACTTTCACCATTGAACTAGTTGGAATACTACTGGATATTCTATGAACCTTCAACACGGGATAAATTGTCGATGCCATGTCCCAGACATGATCTTACACTGGCTTTCATATATACGTGCTGATACATGTCCCAGACATGTCTTACACTAGCACAACTTTTAGCCGATGCGTGTCCCAAACACGTCTTACACTGGCTATCTCTGCCAAGGCCGATGCATGTCCCAGACATGTCTTACTCTGGCACTCATCTCTGTGCTGATGCCATGTCCTAGACATGGTCTTACACTAGCTCTCATAATATGGCTGATGCATGTCCCAAACATGTCTTACACTAGCCCTAGTCTGGATGCCGATGCCATGTCCCAGACATGATCTTACACTAGCTCTCATAATATGGCTGATGCATGTCCTAGACATGTCTTACACTAGCGCACAAATCACCCAATGTCTTGTTACGAATATCCAGATCATATCCTAAGGTTTCAACGGGATATTTCTACTATCTCAAATATTACAAGGCATTCTCAACTTATAACTTATCAACTCGTACAATATCAATTCAATGACAATATGAATACAAGTATTAACAGTGTAGTTGTATTATTTACATACAACTTACCTCGGATTACAAAAAGAACTTGACTAGACGGCTTAATTGGATTGCCTGGCTCTGCCCTGGTCTAGGCTCGGTTTTGACAAATCTTGATATATAATAATAATATGCATCCATTTAGTCACCAAACACAATTAGGCATTCATAATTTCTCAACTTTGGTAAAATGACCATTTTGCCCCTAGCCTTGCCAAAATGACTATTTTAAACCTATGCCTGAAAATCAATTTTTATTGAATTTCTTCATATTTCAAGCCTAGTTAAACTCTTTTTACTACTAGGGCAATCCCAAATTCTCACTATTTCACACACTAACCACCTATTTTGCAACTTATGCAAAATAGTCCCTTTAGGTGTTTTCATGCTAACACCTTTCACAAAAGTTATTTATAACACAACTAGGACTCATATTCTTCCATAAAAACTCAGCATATATCACAAATACGTCCATGGAAAAATGCTAAACTCTTTACTATTTTGTAAGATATCACCCTCATTTGAAAGCTCATGCTTCAAGGATCTCAAAAATGCAAAAAAATCATTAAGAGAAACTATCAAAATCACTTACTTATGAGTGCTTAAAGTTGCTAAAATTTCAAGATCTTAAACCCCAAATATTTGTTGATATTTTCGACTAAGAAGGGAGAAATATGATAGCTTTTTCCTTCTTTTTCTTTTTCTTTTATTAAAAAATGAAACTAGTCAAAATTGGTGACCTAAGCTTCACCTAACTTTGACAATTTTGTCACCCCTTACTCCATGGTCGGCTAACACTATTAGAAAAGGTGTAATTGCCCTTTAAAAGCCCTCAATTTGGATTCTCTAGCTATTTAACACATTTAGGTACTAAAATCTAACTTTTGCCTTTTATACGATTTATTCATTTTTCGAAATTGGATTAGAAATCTCTAAAATTAACTTTCCAAAATTTACATGCATTTATATAATCATACCATAACCTCATAAAAATAATAAAAATAATTTTTTAGCTTTGAATTTGTGGTCCCGAGACCACTATTCCAACTAGACCCTAAATCGGGTTGTTATAATATCTAAAAAGCTCAGAGTAACGCTTCCCAACATATAGTCAATGAACGGGGCTTTCAGAGTATTAATGAAAAGTATCATGGTCTCCTTTTCCAGAAGAGGCAGTTAGACCTGTGTTGCTACCTCTCTCCATCTTTGGGCATATTGTCTGGAGCTCTCATTTTGCTTCTTTTCCATATTCTGCAAGGTAATTCTATCGGGTGTCATGTCTATTTCATGGCTGTACTGTTTCATAAAAGCTTGTGCTAAGTCCTTCCATGAATTGATTTTAGCACGACTCAATTGATTGTAACACTTAGCTGCTGACCCGATTAGACTGTCTTGAAAGCAATGGATTAATAGTTGGTCATTATTAACATATCCTGTCATCCTTCAACAGAACATTGTGATGTGAGCTTCAGGACAACTAGTCCCGTTGTACTTTTCAAACTCTGGAATCTTAAATTTTGGCGGGAGTACTAGATCAGGGACCAAACTCAGATCCTTGGTGTCAATCCCCTAGTAGTAGTCAACATTCTCCATTGCCTTAAATTTTTCTTCCAACCACCTATACCAATCCCCAAGTTGTTTTGGCAGTCCCATCTTTGCTTTTTCCATTTCATCCAGATCAGGAACTATAGAAGTAGCCAGATTGCCCCCCGAATTAGGGACTGAGCCTATCGGGTAATCCACTGTGTCGAGGTACCGACCTGACATTGCTGGGATCTAATAGAAATAGGTACATCTTGCGGACATGTCTGAGCATTTTTCAGGGTGAAACCCAGGGGACAGAGAGGATCCACATTGTCTTCTCCAGCATTGACCCTAAGGCTTTTTCCTTTATCCATTCTCCCAGCCAACAGTTGAGTCAACTGAGTCATCATGTTTCTTTGAGACTCCAACATTTCATCCATCATGTCTTGTTGACCTTAGCTAACTACTCTTGCATTTACACTATCTTGCATCTCTCTCTAAAGTTGTTCTAGCCTTTCCAACCTTTGATCCATATCTTTGGTCTTTTTTCGTGTACCGTAAAGATGCTTAATCGTTTGTCTTTTGTCGATTCCCAGGTTAACTGTAACACCCCTCGCCCGTATCCCTCACCGGAACAGGGTTCGAGGTGTTACCCGACTTAAACTCAGTCAATCACACAAAAACCATGCTGAAAAATTTCAATCAATTTAAAACTTTTCTTTTCACATGCAATCTATCCCATATATGAGCTTACGAGGTCCAAAACATTAAAACCCTATACATGCCATAGACTCAAAATACTAGGATTTACTTACACCGATAATGTGAGCTCGACAGTGTGATAATATCTCCGGCGAACTCCAACCCGAGCAGGTAACTGAAGTCAACAATCCATAAAACAGAGAAATGTAACAACGAAGTAAGCTTTCATAAGCTTAGTAAGCCTTAAGCAATGCAAACAAATAAACGCAATTATACTTCGATTATTTAATTTCTTAAGAGGCCAAATTCTAGGGATATTGCCATCTGGCCGAATATACACAAGCACATAATGCACGTTCAGCATTCTTATCACACTTAATCTGAATTCATATAACATATTTTTATCAAATACCCTCACATACTTTCACACCCTGACCAGGTGTATCATGATCATAGGTATAGTTTTAACATTTATTCACGTATGTATCACATTACTCCCTTATGATTCACTTCAAATCAAACTCACATATAAGTACATATTGCGTACCTGGCCCACTTTACGTATTAAATGTATTCATTTGACAATCTAGCACGAGGTACCTTAGTCATAGGCTTTTCTCAAATCACCGGCATTTCGCCTGCTAGGCTCGAAGCCCGATATCATTTCACCGGCTTTATAGCCTGCTAGGCTCGAAAGCCCGAATAGTATCTTACCGACATTATAGTCTGCTAAGCTCAAAGGCCCGAATAATCAAATCAACAAGTTCCATATAACATATTCATATCAATTTAGTACTAACATCATTCGAACATATATATAATTATACATCTCAAACACTTTTCTTTCATCTCATTTTCACACTTAACATTTGATAGCTTATGCATAACATTTCACTCACATTCATTTCAAACTTATCATTGGATTATAAAAGCACATTGCATATTTACCAACATGTTATACTTGCCATTAGGTCATATAAGCATGATACAATACACTATCATTTCATCTTTAACATTTGGCTAAACCCTTATCTTACAAGGAACACCGAATTCACATAACATATCATTTCACCGGCATTACGTCTGCTAAGCACGAAGCCTGCTAGGCACGAAGGCCCAAATACACATCACCGGCATTACATCTGCTAGGCACGAAGGCCCAAATACACATCAACGGCATGAAGCCTGCTAGGCACGAAGGCCTGAATACACATCACCGGCACGAAGCCTACTAGGCACGAAGGCCCGAATACACATCACCGGCACGAAGCCTGCTAGGCACGGTATGAAGCCTGCTAGGCACGAAGGCCCGAATACACATCACCAGCATGAAGCCTGCTAGGCACGAAGGCCCGAATATAATACCAGCACTAGGTCTGCGTGATTTATCCCGGATATAATACCAGCACGAAGCTTGCGGGATTTAACCCGGATATTTTACCAGCATGAAGCCTGCGGGTCTTTAAGCCCGGATACACATCAAATATCATGCATATTTAATTATATATTAACACATCTCATTGAACATATCACATTTCCATTTCACCATTCAAACTTAACCCATAGTGACCATTCGACTATAAGTCATATGCATAAATTATTTATCGCGCAACTTAGTTCAAGTAGAACCAAAAGGTCACGATTCATCTAATATATACATATTGCTCACTGATTCACACACAACCTTTCAAATTAGCAATTATAAGATGGTTCCACACATAGCCCATCCTTATTGATAATTTACGATGGTTTTACCCTTACTCACATATATGTCATAGGCATTTTTACCTATGCTTCTCAATTCACATTGATGATTCAATTCCAATCGATTTAACATGCCTAAGTACATATCGCATACCTGAATAATTTACTTTACGGAACGAATCCACATATCTATTAGCCCATAGTCTTATAGCACCACTCTTTTAATGGTTTACCTCATCGAAGTTCACATTTAATCACTTTAGTGCCAAGCCATATTCGGCTATCACAAAGGACTAATAATAATAATTTTATACACATCATGGTTTCCTTTAGGTATTTAATAATCACAAATCGTGATATCTCCACCAGAACATATACGGCATAGTTTATTCATTGTAACACTCATTTAGTGCATCAAATTTCCAAATCCAATTCAACTTAAGCATAATAGCCATAATGGGCTTATAGCCTTAAATCATTACATATTCGGCACATTAACTAAATAAAATTTACATTCCCTTTACCATATTAATTTAACTCTTGGGCATATAAAAAGGAATCAAGCTTAAACACTTAAGAACTTACCTCGAATGTTGCCGAATGATTACAACGGCTATTCGACTACTTTCTCTTTTCTCTTATCCGAATTTGCCCCTCTATGCTCTTGAGCTTAAAATTTAAAGATTTTAAACTAGTCATTATTCGACTATTCAAGCATCACTTTCAAAATATAATATATATATATATTCAACTTTCACACCTACTGATCATAGTAAGCTTATAAGAAATCAATAAGCAACTCATTAACAACTTTTTGTCAATGTTTACCATATAATCATAATTTCACTACAAGCTGTCTTCCTGAGCAACAGTTACTAAATCATTTATAACTGGAGCTAAGAAACTCCAAATCAAGTTTTTTTAATTTTCTATGAAAATAGACCCATATATCTTTTATCCATAAAATTTTCAGGATTTTTGGTTTGGCCAATCAATACCAGATTTTTCTTAAAGTTTCCCTTATTTCACTGTTTGACTAATCTGACCACTCTTCACTACGAATCAAATTTCTCATTGTACAAAATTCAAAATATGTTATCGTTTATTTCATTTGAAACTAGACTCATTAAGGAGTCTAAGAATATAAAATTCATCTTATAACCATTTTTTTTACAATTTATAATGATTTTATAAAAATAGAACAGAGGATCTAGAAGTCATTCTGACCCTATCCCACATCACTTCAAATATCTCATCATCGGAAATTATTTTGCTCATACGGTTTATTTTATAAGAAACTAGACTCATCAAGATTTAATTACATAATTTATTTAGCTTCTAACTCATCTCCCACAATTTATGGTGATTTTCCAAAATCACGTTACTGCTGCTGTCCCAAGCAGATTTATTACCAATTCACTCTTTCACACATACCTTGCATGCATGTTATTTAAACATGCATATCTCAAATCAATCATCACATACCTATAACTTCACTTAAGCATAATCTTACTTTCATCATTTTAAAGCACAACATTACTCAATATTATCCAAGTTCACATTCGGCCATAATACACACAACATGTTAGCCGATTTTTCCCCTTAGCATCTAAGGCACATGCATGCTCATTTGCTTGGCTCAACTTCATCTATTCTCCATTTTTCATCAAAAGAACATGAAAAAACAACCATTTCTCTCATTTCCATTCATGACTGAATGCTCACAACACAACCAAATATCAAAAATATGCTTCATGGGTTAAGGTAGAAACAAGAAAAACCCATGAACATCAAAATAGAAGCAAAGCACCATGAACTTACCTTGGATTTTCTTCCCCAAGTGACCAAACATTCAAGAGCTCTTTTCCTCTCATTTCTCTTCCATTTCCGGCTACCATGAACAAGGATGGACAAAACTTTTCCTTCACTTCCTTTTTTTACTGTTATTATTCTAATTACCCAATAATTTATGACACAAAATGGCATATAATATTTGTGCCATACTCATGCCATAATTTCAATAAAAAAATTTGCACTTGTTGTCTACCACCAACATGATGGTCGGCCACTACATGTAAAATGGGAGGTTTGACATGCAAATCCTCCTATTTTACACTACAAATTATTTGGCCACTACAATTTGGCCTATAGGTCCTATTTCATAATTTTACTCTCAAATGACAAAATCAAAGCATGAAATTTTCACACATGCACTTTCACATATAATAAACACATAATATAACATTTAATTATTTTTGTGACTCAGTTTTGTGATCCCGAAACCACTTTCCGACTAGGGCCAAATTAGGGCTGTCACAATAACTGAAATAATTTTACTTAATTAAGGTCCTTTTTTGAGAGTTTGATGAAAATGATGCAATGCAATGCAGATGCATGGGATGAATGCAAAGAAAGAGAGGTGTTGACTCTAAATTCAATTCCATTAGAATAACTTTTCTAGAAAACAAATTTCTTTACATAAAACAGATTACATATGCAGCATTGCCCTCATAGTCCAGGTAAAGACACCGATATTTTATTCGTATCCAAATGTTATGGTCGAGTCTTGTGAATTTTCCAAAAGATGTCCCTATTCTCCTTTTTGCTTGATCTAGGCTGTGGCCCATTGCTCGCTTATCCCCGCAATGCTCCTTAACTCATTTAAGAAAGTTGACGTGACGGCTCTAGAGCAATCCTTGTTGGCCTGAAACCTCAGGCAATAAAACAAAGTCTTGTATTCCTCCATGGATTACCAGCCTTCTTTCGTCATGTTTATTTGGACCAAATTAAGACAACCGTATTATAATCCCATTTATCAAGAAATCCATTTTCCCATGACAAGCTCTTCTATTTAACAATCGAATATGAATCAACATCTTCTTTCTATGATATTGTAATGCAATGCAGTCATAAACAAAACAAAAATACGTTAGCACAAGAGAGAGAAAAAACAATATAGAACACCTAATCGGGTGACCTAGAATTTGGCGTGGCTCCACCTAGTGTAGGCTTCTAGGTCTCTCTATATGTGGTTTGGTTCTAAGAAAAGAGTACCTGAACCAATCGATTCCTCAACCCTCACCCATTATAGGCTCATATGGATCGAGTTTGATTCAGGGGAGTACATTTCCCTATGGTCATGCGAAGATGAAAATCTCACGCAGACATAGGTATGGATGTATCCCGGAAGCAATCGACTAGCCCATGCGGAGGTAAAAACCTCACGAAGGCATAACTTCTCACTCCCACTTGAAAGGAGTAACCACAACGGTCATACAATGCAATGCAAAAGCATTCTATAAGACTCAAACCACAACAATCATAGAGATCACAAACAAATGCAACAAAAGAAACATGATTTTTCAAATCAAATTTTCAATTTTCGACAAAAGGACAGAAAATAATCAATTTTATGGTTTGACTCTCTTATTAGTCCCCAGTGGCGTCGCCAAGCTGTCGAAACCATTGTTTATTTTTGAAAAATAGGGATCGACTTTAAAACGAAATATGGAATCGCCACCAATCCTTTTTGTTTAAGTGTGATCGGATCACCTAATGGAACATTTTATTAAAATATTAATTTTGGCCTAAAAAATTCAAGAAAACGGGTTCGAAAGCCGGTTACGTACGACGAAAGATTAGCACCCTCGTTACGTGATACGTGATATTCGTGATAGGTTTTAAGTATTTATAATTAATCGTTCTTGGAACTAACTATTATCACGATGAAGGCAAGTGTACCTATCGAATAGTAGTATAGCTTTAGCAAGACCGGATTGTCGAACCCAAAGGAACCAAGAGTACTAGTAATTACTTTTGTTGACACCATTTTTTTGATGGAAACGGGGTCGACTTGGATTTTGAAAATAAAACAAAAAATGGGAGTCGCCACCAATCTTTTTTGATGAGGTGTGATCGGGTCACCTCGTAAAACGGTTGTTTTTAATAAACGATTTAGATTTTATTAAAACAACGATTTTTGTCTACGAAATTCAGAAAAATGGGTTCGGGAGTCGGTTACGCACGAGGAAGGATTAGCACCCTCGATACGCCCAAAATTGGTACCTAGTTGATTAATCAGTGTCTTAGTGTCGAAAATTGAAAATTTGAAGAGTTTTAAAAATGCGATCCTTAAAAGAAACTCTGATAACGTGAATTGAAATATAAGATTCTCTTGTTCTGAAGGAATATCACATCCAGCACGTTAGGACACGATACTCTAAACCATCGAAACCAAGATCACCTTATAGTTTAATGAAACCATACTTTGAAGCTTTAAGAGGATATTTGGCTATTTAGTCGAACGAGGAATCGAAACCCAGCACGTTAGGGCACGTTTCTCGATTTTCCAAACGCGAAATATTGCCTCATTTAGAAAAATTTTCCTTTTGATGTTTAGTGTCAATGCTTGACAAAACAACAACGAATACGACGAGGTGAGCAAAGTAAAGTGAGTAACAACAATACAATAGGCAAAATGAAATGACGAGGCGATTACATAAACAAAGCATACAAATAAATAAATAGAACTAACCTTTTAGAAAAAGCACAAGTGTACATGAATAAATAAACAAACGCCAAATAACAATGATGACAATAAATACAATTATGTAAAAAAGTATATGCATGTATAATTTTAAGCCATAAAATAAGAAATGCATATAAATTATAGAATATGAAAACATAGATAAATATATACATATATGTGTAAAAAATAATATTATAAAAAAGGGTACGTATACATGTATAAAAAAATAAATGTATTAACAATGAATATAATAAGGGTAAGAAAACAAGTATATACACAATATATATGTAACGTGGTACTAAGGATATATATATATACAATACAGTATTTAAAATAATATTTACGTAACAAAATATAATATTAAAAGGTATATGTACATACGTAATATATAAATACATATATAATATAATGTTAAAATATTTACATAATACTAAAATATTTAGGTAATATATGTGTATATTGAAAACTAGTAATAATATTACCGAGGTATATACAAATATATCAAGTATATATACGTATTATAAATATATAAATATATAACAAAGCATAAACTAATAAAAATAATAAGAATAATAATAATGATAACATTGGAATATAAAAGAAACAAACATAACATTAATAAAATATTAAAATAAAGTGAAATAAAAATATTAAATATGAGAATATATATAGGTATACACGTACATAATAAAAATATATACTAATACATAATAATAATAATGGTAATATAAAAATAACAAGGATATTTAATAAAGATATAAAAATCAACAAAAAAAAGGACTAAAATTGAATTAAAAACAAAGTTGTGGGGCCAATTTGAAATGAAAACAAAGAAAAGGGACTTAATTGTACGCGCGTGAAACGTTGGGGGACCGAAACAACAATTATTCCTTTCCTTTAAAACGCAGCACATTGGCGGGGACTAAATCGAAAAGCGCGAGAAATTATAGGGCCAAATTGAAAACCATAAAAAACTTAATTGTGAAGCATCAGAAAAGCGGAAGGACTGCGCGCATAAATATCCCATTCAAATGAAAACACGCGGATCCTCTAGCGGGTCGGGTCGGATGGGTCGGGCATGGCCAAAACGACGTCGTTTTGGGGCTTAAGTGTAGCCCCCAAAACGACGTCGTTTTGGAGGGCTATATAAGGCCTAAACTAACCAAAAAAAAATCATTTGGGGAGAGGGAAAGAAAAAAAAAAGAGAGAGGGAAGAGAGAAGGGAGAGAGAAGGGAGGGGAATCCGGCTTGTACATGTGTTTTTATTTTTTATTTCTTGTGTTTTTTATATATATTAATATTTATGTATGGAAAATAGGTTTAGAGAACGAGACAAAAAAATAAAGAAAAAGATTACCTTATACTTGTGGTTTTTGATTTTTTTTTGACAACTTTGAACTTCTGATTTCAGTGTTAAAATCACGGCTTGTACATGTGTTTCATTCTATCTTGATTATTGATTTTTTTGAACATTTGAACGAATGTTAAAACGAAAACAGAAAAGAAAAAAACCCCTATTACAAATGATAGATTTCGGCTTTTAAAGCCAATATATTTTTTTCGTTCCTTTTGTTTATTACTTCCCCCATCATTCGCATGCTTTCTTTGCTGTTGTGTTTGTTCTTGTTGCAGGTGGTGGGCACGGTGGAGCAGGTGGGAGTGTCAGACGCGTGGGGCGTGGTGGCCAAGGCTGAGGGGCATGGTGGCCGACATGGTGGCATGGAGAGCTGGAGGTGTGGCAGATGAGGAGGCCACGTGAGGCATGCGACGGCCAGTTAGGGTTTGCTGCTGAATTTTGCTGAAAAATGTTTTAGATTTTGGGCCATTTGGGCTTTAGGATTTTGATTTGTTTGGGTTTAAATTTTGGGTCAGAGTTTGGGTTTGTAAATGGGCTGTTACTTTTGGGTTTATTATTTGAGTTATTTTGTTGGTATGGGCCCGGGCAAAATGGGCTCGTACAACTTTCTTTTTATTATCTAACCTAAAAATTAAGGGATTTGTTTATCTAGACTAATTAACTAAACTAAGGGTGCACAGAGAGAAAATTGGGAAAAAGCTTTTGGGAAAACTCGATTAACTAAGACAATACCTAAGGAAAAATCAACCTAGACTTCACTTGTTATTTGACTCTGAATCAGACAATTTATTCATTTGACTTGATCCGTAAAAATCCCTAAGTTATATTATTATCTCTCTCGAGACTAATAACGTCTAACCCTAGGTTGATTAATTGAAATCTTTTTCTAATTAACGTCCTAGTGTTGCATTAACTCAATATATGGATCTCCTTATTAGGTTTCACCCTAATCCGGCAAAATCTTATCACCCTATGTAACATAAGAATAAGAATAAGAACAACAATAAATCGTATGTAACATAATAATATGTAGATTATTTTTTAAAAAAACATTATGCAAACAAAGAATTAAAGCAAGTAATATACGAAACAAATTATACATATGTATATATAAGTAAATAATATACATAAATTAAAAAAGATAGTCTAATATAAATAGTATATATAAAAATAATAGGTATTTAAGAATAAACATCATATGAATCTTTAAAACAAAGAAATATAAAAGAGAATTTTTAAATTAAATGAACTATATAACAAAACAATTAAAATATATACAAATGCAAGTATAAAAATAACATACTAAGACAAATGTAAAATCAATAATATAATTCAAAATCATATACCAAAACAGTTTTAATAAAAAAAACTAAATAATAAATAAATTAAAAGAAATTACATAAATTAAAATAAACAAACTCAATTGAAATAAATGCAAACTAAAATGGGTAATTAATAAATAAAATAAACCATTGAAACAAAATCAAGGACTAAAACACAATGTGCGCAAATCAAAGAGGACTAAAAAACAAATAAACCAAATACCAAAACCAAACGTTTAACCGCGGCCTAATTTGAAACAGCGCGCAAATTCTTGGGGAAATTTTAAAAAACAAAGAAATATAAATAGGGCTTAATCAAATGATGGCGCAAATATGAAGGACTAAACGCACAAATTCCCAATTTGGAACGAAAACACGCAGACCCGATTATGGGTCAAGTTGACGCGCGAGTTCTTCCACCCCTTAAACGGCGCCGTTTTATCCTTGTCTATAAATTAAAAAAATTACCCTAAAATGCTTATTTAGCCTATTATCCCTTAAAAAAACTTAAAACCCCTTCTTTTTAACTCTCTCAAACCATATTTGACTCCGGCCCCTTGCATCTTAACCATCTCGCATCCCCCCTTTTGTGAAGCCTGCTCGAAACCCCAGGGTTTCAGTGGCTTTCATGGACGGAAAAGGACCTCCGTGGTAGCGCGCGAAGAACAGGTACGTTCTCGACCTTTCTTTTTTTATTTTCGTGTAAAAAACTTCAGAAACAACAAAAAAATGCAGAAATATGAAACAAAAATCACCTTTAAAATTGATGATTCTAATATTTTTGTATTGATTTCGGTCTGTGTGTTCATAACCAAAGACAAAGAGGGGATCCTTCTACATTTCCTCCCATTCGGCTTTATAGTCAAAAATAAAAATAAAAGAGAAAAAGAAAATAAAAATTTCCTTGCTGTAATTTATTGTTATTTGTTGTCCATTGGTTGTTTGCTGTTGTGGTTGTTAGTTTGTTGCAGGTGTGTCCAACTGGAGGACTAACGTGGAGGTCATGAAGGCGCGAAGAAAGCCGTGTGTAGGAGCTGCGGTGCAAACTGCTTTTAGAAACCCTTAGGGTTGCTGGAATTTTAGGTTATTGGCTTTGACCAGTTGGGCCAGTTACAGAGTTGGCCGCTATAATTTGGTCTATTTGGGGTTTTGGATGTAATGGGGTTTTGGGTTTTAATTTGGGTCTGGTATATTTCTGGGTTAAATTTATTATTAGGCTTGTAAGGAATGGACTAATTTGGTATTTTTAAATGCTGTTGTAAATGGACATTAGACCTTTAAATAATCTAGTTTATTATTTTTTTGGTTTTATTTTGTGTATGAGCCCGGGCGAAATGGGCTTTCTACAATGGATATCCTCTAGTTTTAGAAAGGTATTCAGATGCTAGTTGGATTACAAGTTTGGAAGATCATACATCTACTAGTGGATGGATTTTCATTCTTTGTGGAGGAGCCATTTCTTGGGGTTCCAAGAAACAAATATGTATTATTGATTCCACCATGGCAGCAAAATTTATTGCATTAGCCGCTGCATCTAAAGAAGCAGAATAGTTAAGAAAATTGCTTTATGATGTACCTTTATAGCCTAAACCAATTTCACATATTTCTGTCTGTTGTGATAGTGAGGCTACTCTAGCAAAGGCATATAGCCAAGTATATATTGGTAAGTCTAGACACATTGGATTAAGACATAGTTATGTCCGACAATTAATTTCTGATGGAGTGATCACTATTAATTATGTGAGGTCAAGTGAAAATTTGGCGGATCCTTTGGCAAAAAGTCTTGCTAGAGATGCAGTAAAAAGGACCTCAAAAGGGATGGGACTCAAGCCCATTAATTAGAGTCACCCATGATGAAAACTCGACTCAACGCTTGGTATAACGTCAAGTCTTGAGTTCAATGAGACAAAATACATCATTAGTATGTGACTGTTAGCACTATAAAAAAATCCATCCTAATATTAAAGTGCTAGGTACCCGTAATGATAAGGGAAGGATGAGTAGTGTACTCTTAATGGACCTATAACATAAATATGTTAGAGTGTTATAATTACGGGAACACTCTTGATGGGATCTACCTATGTAAGTGGAAGTATGGCCACTTCTAGGAGCTCAAGGACTTGGTTCTGACAGCACTCATGAAAAGAGGACACAGACATATGGCCATAATAGTGTCCCTAGATACTATGCATTGACCGATGTTGAAATCATTGTGTGAGATGTGTTCGGTTAATCAAATGAAATAGTTGGTTCAAAGCTTAGTCTACCATGAAATTTCGATTAACTTTAACATGTTTTCACTAAGTGAAGGTTCAATCGTAAGATACCTTCATTTATGCAAATTGATTTCCAAGAATATCAAATTTTAAAATATTTTTAAAATGGGGGGAGATTGTTGGAACATTTTCAAATATTTATAGTGTTCTAATAACTATAAATGAATGGGTGTAATTAATCAAAAGATTATATTATTTAATTTTTTGAAAAAGAATTATAACTATTTAAATAATTTTATTTGAATAGTTATTATGTATTTATTTTAAAGACATTATTATTCAGAAAGACACCTATTGATGAAAGATGTCTCTATGAAGAGACATGAAAATTTCTATAAATAGGAATGAGATCTCATTTGGAAATCATACCAACAAATTCTAATATTCTTTCTTTCCTTCCTTCATTTTCTAATATTATTAGATTATTCTATAAAGTATTACAGCAAAAATCCTTTATAGAAATTGAGTTCCTTGTCATACATTGCTCAGTGTGCAGTGGGCTATCCTCGTCAGTGCAAAACGCAAATAGCCATTGGCTTCATTGTATCCTCAGGGTTAATTTGCTTGAAACTCGTTTGCACACCGAAAATAGGTGGGGGCGAATATAACCTTAAAGATAGTGGCTTGATACACGCATTGGAGCCTTATCCTATTTCTTCTTCTGTTCGAGTTCCGTTCGTGTGTTCAAGATTTTCCTCACCGGAGATTTGTACTAACAGTTATAAAATAAAGAAAATATGTGATATTCATATTCGTTATTATTATAATATTTTAATAAAAATTTAAAAAATAATTTTTTAACTTATTATTAATATTTCATATATAAAGTATAAATTTTAAATATTTTTAAGTAATTTATATAAATTTGTATTATTTAATTTAAATATATAAATTATATTTTAGATTTACAAATGGTTAATTTATAAGTATATGCTGAAAAGAATAAAAATTGAGAAATTATGCTATTTTTTTTTTAATTTGCTAAACTATGTTGTTTTTTAAGTGAGAAAAGAAAACAAGTCTACGGTGCACTTTTAGCCACGTCAGTTGAAAAAGCGTCTTACAAGACGCATTTTCACTAAAAATTAATAAATTAATTTTTTTGTTATATGATTAAATATTATTACTTTTGTCCTTGAGTCTTGGGTTCAATTATTCTCCAACACATATTTTTATTTTTTTATTTTATGTTGTTTTAAGTTTTTTATATTTTTAATTAATACTTTTGACACATTAGTTATTTTGGTTAGACGGTTAGATTATTATGATTTCATCCTTGACTTTTAGTTTGATTCCTCTTATAAGTATTCTAATATGTATTTTATTTCAAGTTTTTTTATTATTTTTAATTAATGCTTATAATTAATAAATATATATTTTTAATTCATTTTTTAAATTTATAAAATTAAATAATTATTGCAAATATTATTATTTTTAGTAAATATGATTTTTATATAAGTAATATTTATCTTTCAATCTATATCATGAGTGTAGTAAATTGACATATTATCTAAGGTGTTATGGCGAATACTATAAGTAAGAAAGAATTGTATGAAACTGTGATTCCACGTCATCCCTATCCCTTTCCAATAGAAGAATGACAAATTAAATTTTTCCTCCTGATTTTTAGTATTTTCAGTTGGATTTGAATTTTTTCAAGAGAAAAATGTTGAATATAATAAGGAAAATCTGATTTATCAAAAATCTAATTTATTATTCTCTTATTAGAAAATAATAAGGATGACGTGGAATCACAATTTTATACAATTCCTTCCCTACTGAAAATAAGAAGAGTTTGTTTGGGAAAATAGGGAGCCTTGAGGATTGTAACAATGAGCACTAATGGGTTTCTTTAGAATATGTCAAACCTGTTTGGGCAATAAAGTAATATTAAAATAATGAAAGTTTAATGATAAAGCATAATTTACGAAGAACTTAAATTTGAAACAATCATGAACCATAATTATGAACCACATCATTTCAAAAATGGATTGAAAATGTTTTTGGCCCAAATGGTTGAAAATTTTTGTGCAATAGGTAATTGTTTTAGGTTTTCTGGGCCCAGGTTATTGGATTTTAGGATAAATAAAAATTGTAATTCTATAAAAAGAATTCTTTTTTTCATATTATAGCAAAATAATTTTATTCAGTTTTGGTCTCTTATATTTGAGATTTAATTTTATATTTTAATTTTTAATATAATTTAGTTTCTATATTTTTATAATATTATTAGTTATTTTAAGTATTAATTATTTAGATTAAAATATGAAATTTTTTTTATAAAAGATACTATTATAACAAAAACTTTTATATTTTTAACATTATGAGTTGAAATAAATGTTTTAAAAAAATTCACGTCAATTACTGAAATTATTAATGGTGTTAATTATTTGGCCTAACTAATAAGGTTATAATAACAGAAGGAGAAAATAAAATAAAATAAAAATGTAAAAATTAAATCATAAATTTAAGCATAATAGAGTGATTAGTATACTATAATATGACTCAAGACAATATGAACTTAACACAATCATTTATATATATATAGGCATTAAATGTATAATAAAAAATTTAATATTCAAATTTTTTAAATTTTTTAAAAAATTTATATATATAACATATTTGAATTATAAGATTTGTTATTTTGTATTAATTCATAGGAATATGAGGTAAGAATATTTATTATTTAAATTTACTTTGATTTTAATATAAATATTTTGGATATTAGAATTTGCTACTCAGGAGAATAAAGATTTCGAATATTCAATTTCTACAATTTTATTTTTATAAAATAATTTATTAATATTAATATTTTCAAAAGTTTATTTAATTCATTTTATTTTTCTTATATTTTATATTTAAATCTTTGAGTGAAAAGATGATAAAAGAAGTAATTGACTAGCTTTCATTTTTAAGTATCAAACTCTAAAAAAGATTTAAGTCATGATTGAATTTTGTGTGCAAAGTAGGGGAAATAAAAAAGGGATGTTTTTTTCTTAATGCTAAAAGAATTTGTTGGTTGTTAATTAAGACAAATGTGAAAGTATTATAATCCACGGTTAAGTTTTCCGATCACAATTATTTAGTATTAGTATTTTCAGATGGGACTCCTATTTTCATCTAAATAAGAGAAGAAATAGAATCGACGTTACCATAAGGAGGAGTACGATGTCGTGATGATGCAACGAACGACGTCCTGACAAGGCAATATCTCACGCCACGACGTGGCGACGTGTATTCAACTTAAATCGGGTTTCTTCTCCTAGTTAAATTTTATTATATTCTACCAGTTAAAATCTATTATTGTTTCCTAGTCATATTAAGACTTTAATATTAGTCTATTTAAAGATTTTTTGTAACCTTGTTTAGAGAGTTGACAGAATATCTCTTATATGAGATCTGATTAAGAGTTTTGAGGAGAGTTTTTGAGAGAATTTTGTATTTGAGTGTCGAAACCATTTTCTATTTTGAAAAACGGGAATCGACTTTTTAAAACGAAAGTTTGGAGTCGCCACCAATCTTTTTTATTTAGGTGTGATTGGATCACTTAACAAAACATTTTATTTTATTAAAATATCAATTTTGGCCTACGTAATTTGAGAAAACGGGTTCGGGGGTCGGTTACGTACGAGGAAGGATTAGCACCCTCGTTACGCCCAGAATTGGTACCAAATTGATTAAACAATGTCCTTATGTCTAAAATTTAAAAGATATTGTGATTTCTTTTAAAACGTTTGAATAACTCGAATTGGACATTAAGATTTCTTTGTTCCGAAGAAATAGAATATCACATCCAGCAAGTTAGGATACGACAACTTAAACCCTCGAAATCAAAATCACCTCATGGTTTCCAAATCTCACGTATTGAAATTTTAAATGGGTATTCGGTTATTTGGTCAAACGGTAAATCGAAACCCAGCACGTTAGGGCACGATTTCGCGAATTTCCAAACACGAAACATTGCCTTGTTTTGAGGAGTTTCCAAATGAGCAATTATAAAACCGGCTCAAAATATATTCGTTTGGTTTACTTAAGGGTAAAAGCAATCGATGTTGAGCGAAAATTTGGAATTTAAAATTTAATATAATAATAATCATACAAGCATAATATGGAGCATAAAATAAAAAACCGTGGCAATAATATTACATGAGTAATCAAAAGTAATAAGGAAATACAAAGGAACAAATTAGGGTACATGGAATGGCAACATATCATAAACTATATAAATACTAATATTAATACTCGAAGGTCAATGAATTAAAAGACAATTTTAAAAGAAATATTATGATACAAGCAAGATGTAACAAGTAAATAAATAAATAAAGGATGAATCATGTGAAGAAAAAGAAATTGGATATCATCTATATACAACCAACAAATTACATGTAAAAATTTAAAAACAAGTAGTATATGAAAAAAAATAGATAAAAAAATAAGGAAAATGAATAATATATCAAAGGGTAATGTATGCATGAATTTTAAAATGAATATTAGGAAAAAAGAAACCAGAACACATTCTATATAATATACCAACTTAAATAAATAATTTGCATAAAATGAAGAAAGGCTTATTGTAAAAATATATGTATATGCAGAAATAATAATATAAAAGGTCTAAAATAAACAATAATACATAATGAAATAGGGTCTTTAAAAAAGGGATAAATTATATATATAGATTTTAAAAAAAGAAAATACAAAACACAAATAGATTTATTTAAGTAAATATATATACACAAAATAATACAAAAACAAAGATATATACCCAAAAATGTATAACATATTAATGCATAAAATTATTTAAAATAAATATCATATCAATTTTCAAAATAAAGAGATCTGTATAAAAGAAAACTTCAAAATACAAATAAAATTTTATAATAGAACAATTTAAAAGTTTACACAAATTAAAACAACGTAAGGTCTATGAAATAGTTTTAAAATACTATATCAAGAAAAAAAATTTAAAAACGAATAAAAATAATATATATATAGCAAATTTTTAGACGGAAAAAAAAGAGAAAGAATTACAAAGAATAAAGCATAAACTAAAAAACTCAATTGAAACCAAAATAAAATTTAAAGGAGAATTTACAAATTAAGAAAATTATTAAAACAAAGTCAAAGGCTAAAAAGGGATATGCTCATATAAACAAGGATTTAAAACGCAAATATCCCAAGTCTTGAGACGCAGCATTTAAAGGAGGACCTAGATGAAGTAACGCATAAATTCCAGACATAATTTAAAAATAAATAAGATGCAATCAAGGCTTAATCAAAAGCCAGCGCAAATGGGAAGGGACCTAACGCAATAAATTTCCCTTTTGGTTTATGCATAAAAGAAAACTCCCCTTCCCCAAAATTATCTGTCGTGAACCAAAAGGGAAAAAAAGTTTTCTCCTTTTCTATTCTACTACCCTTTCTACTCTGCTAGGGCACAAATGGATTAGCCCCCCTACTGTTAATCCGCCTCGATCCAGCCGGAGGAGCCACAACCAGGTATCTTCGACCCCTTTTTGCTTTCTTTTTTTTATATATTTTTTTTGAAAAAAACTTCAAACACTATGTCCATTTTTGAAAAAACTCAAAATAAACCCATGAAAAGAGAACATCAATAACAGCAAAAGAAATCTAAAAAAATAAACGCAACCTTTGCTTTTTGATTTCTCTGAATTCTTTTCTGTATATTTGTTGGCTTTTTAGATATGTATTCTATTTTTCTGGAAAAGGGAAAGGAAAAAAAAAGGTCTCTTTACAATGAAAATTTGTAGACTTTATAGCCGAATACAAGGTGTATCTTTGCTATTTTCCTGCTCAAATCGCAGGTTGTGAAGACGTGGAGGAGGAGCCATTCATGGGTGTGCTAGCGTGGGGAGAATCCATTCGTAGGTGTGCTGGTGTGGAGAAAAGCCGTTCGTGGGTACATGGTGGTGCTGAAAATGGTTGTGGGCTAGGACTAGGGAAATTGGGCTTTCTGCTTTGGGCTGTTTGATTAGGCCCGGGCAAAAATTGGGCCCTACAGCTGCCCCTCTTTGCCCGTTATCACGTAACGAGAACAGAGCAAAGACTTTTAATAAGGACCAATCTCGCCCGGTCTCACCGAGTCTTGACCCTTTTTGGTGCTTCTCTTTTCAAGTAGCCTCGCTTTAACCCACTGTATCCCGCTGGAACTTCAAGGAGAATGGAATTGGTAACTTCAACCTGCTCCACTGCAACCTCAAGGAGATAAGACTTGTATCTTGAGTCTGCTCCACTGCAACTTCAGGGAGATAAGGCTAGTGGCTTAAATCTGCTCCATTGCTGATACATGGAGATAAGATTCACCATCTTCGATCAATTCCACTACTGCTGAGGGAGATAAGATCTGTAATTTTTAGTCTGCTCCGCTGCCACTTCAGGGAGATAAGACTTGTATCTTGAGCCTACTCCACTACAACTTCAGGGAGATAAGGCTAGTGGCTATAATCTGCTCTATTGATGATACATGGAGATAAGATTTGCCGTCTTCGACCTGCTCCACTACTGCTTAGGAAGATAAGATCTGCAATTTTCAGTCTGCTCCGCTGCAACTTCAGGGAGATAAGACTTGTATCTTGAGCCTACTACACTACAACTTCAGGGAGATAAGGCTAATGGCTTAAATCTGCTCCATTTTCGATGCATAGAGATAAGATTCGCAGTCTTCGATCTGCTCCACTACTGCTTAGGGAGATAAGATCTATAATTTTCAGTCTGCTCCACTGCCAACTTCAGGGAGATAAGGCTAGTGGCTTAAATCTGCTCTATTGCCTATACATGGAGATAAGATTCACCGTCTTCGATCTGTTCTACTACTACTTAGGGAGATAATATCTGCAATTTTCAGTCTGTTACACCATCCTGTGAGGGACATATCATGTAAACTCGGTTTCGTATGCCTATGTTTATGCCAAATGATTAGGATGCTATGATCAAAATGAATCAAATGCTCCTAACCAAATGCGCTATGAATGATGTGGATGTAGAAATGTCATGAGAATGATTCCTTTTTTAAATGTTTAAAGTGTCATTACTCATTATTTATCAGAGTTTATCACTGTCGTATTATATTGCCTTCTTGCTCGGCTAGTATCTTTGACAGAAAATCATCTTCCTCAACACATCCCACTACAACTCAGGGGTATAAGATTTGCACTATCTTCTTCAATCAAATGAGCTGTTACACTCCTCTCTGGGTAACATGATTAGATGCGTATGCAGAATATCAATTTTCCTTTTTAGAGTATGATCCCATTTTAATGCTTGGGTGAACACTGCTCGTTATTCGTCGAGGTTGTATCACCGATGCAATATTTTGTATCTGATACTTTTGACAAAAAATCTTAAGAGGTAGTCTCAACTTGGACCCTTCCTTCTCAAACATTCCTAACCCTTAGGTTTGGCAAGTTCTAAACAATAAACTTGTTTCAGGTTCCTATACCATTTAGAAACTTCCAGAATAATACTCAGAACCTCTTTTGTGAAAGTATTATTAGTCCATAATCGTTATTTCAATACGAGCACTTGAAAAAGATTATAAAGATAAACAAAACTAAAATTTATTAGGAATAAAATTCGAAAAGAATGAATTAGTTAAAGAAAGTAAATACTGTCGAAGTACAAAAAAGGTAAAGGGGGACAAAAATGAGTGCCCCAGATCTTGCAGCCTGAGCTCCTCCGTACAAACTCTACGAAGACCATTTTGAGTTTTATCATGTGCCTAGAAGATCTAGAGTACTTTGTCGATATCCCAAGATGTATCATACTTCCTCTTCGTTAATTCCAGCATAGCAAAACTACCACATGCCTACCACACGCCTCATCTTTGGTCAAAATTTGAATTGTCCTTTATGGGTTTTCAATTCAAAACCCCTTTAGTCTCAAGGAGGCCTTTGTGGGTTTTCACCTCGACCTCTCCTTTTCTTTTTTAGGCGCCTTTGCGAGTTTTCACCTTAGCCTCCTTTTAAGTGAAGTACTTCTTGACTGAATCTAAATTTACTAGGTTAGGCAAGCTCTTACCATTCATCTCAGCTAATATCAGTGCCCCTCCAGAAAAAGTATTTTTTACCATATAAGATCCTTCCCAGTTTGGCATACATTTCCCTCTGAAATCTTTTTGCATAGGGACGATCTTTTTCAACACCAAGTTCCCCTCATGGAATACTCTGGGCGGAACCTTTTTTATTGTGAGCTCGTATCATTCGCTTCTGGTACATTTGACTTCTTCAATCAAGTTCAGCTGATCATACCGAGATTGGATCCATTCTGCTTCGTCCAGCTTCAATTTTGATAAAACCCGGAGAGAAGAAATTTCAACTTCAATGGGTAAAACTGCCTCCATCCCATAAACCAAAGAGTAAGGTGTTGCCCTAGTAGAAGTTCTGACAGATGTTTGATAGGCATAGAGAGCAAATGATAACTTTTCATGCAAATCTTTGTAGGTTTCAGTCATTTTTCTCACTATCTTCTTGATATTTTTATTAGCCGCCTCAACTGCACCATTCATTTCGAGAGATATGGTGATGAGTTTTGGTGCTTAATTTTAAACTGTCTACAGACCTCTACTATCACGCTGTTATTCAAATTCAACTCGTTGTCAGATATAATCCTTTTTGGTATGCTATATCGACATATGATCTCCTTCTTCAAGAACTTACTGACCGCCGACTTTGTGACGTTGGCGTATGAAGCAGCCTCTACCCACTTGGTAAAGTAATCGATGACCACAAATATGAATCTATGTCCATTAGAAGCCTTTAGCGAAATTGGCCCAATGACGTCCATGCCTCACATTGAGAAAGGCTATGGAGAAGTCATGACATGAAGAGGTAAAGGAAGCACATGAATCTTGTCTCCATAAATTTGGCACTTATGGTATTTCTTGGCATAATTAATGTAATCTTCTTCCATCGTGGACCAGTAATACCCGAATCTCATGATTTGTCTAGTCATTGTGAACCCATTAGCATGTGTCCCGCAGACACCTTCATGGACTTCTTCCATGATTTTCTTAGCTTCAACAGTGTCAACACATCTTAGCAGCACCTGATCTTTCCTCCTTTTATACAGGATCTCTCCATCTAAGATATAGTCACTAACCAGCCTCCTCAACGTTCTCTTATCATTTTCAGTTACCTGATCAAGTTATTCATGGTTCTTCACATATCGTAGAATATCATAATACCAAGGATAATCATCACTCTCCTCTTCTACATCAATATTGCAGCAATGAGCCGGAGTCTCACAAATACTCATCTGGATCGGCTTCATATCCTCTCGTCCATTTACTTTGATCATAGAAGCTAACGTAGCCAAGGCATCAGCCATCTGATTTTCATCTCATGGGAGATAATAGAAAGTGATATCATCAAACCCCTCAATTAACTCCAGGACCAACTTCCGGTAACTAATCAACTTGGGGTCCCTTGTTTTCCATTCACCCTTAAGTTGATAGATTACTAGCGCAGAATCCCCATACACCTCCAGTACTTTGATTTTCCGTTCAATGGCTGCACGGATTCCCATGATACATGCTTCATATTCTGTCATATTGTTTGTGCAATCAAAATCCAATTTGAAAGTGAATGGATAATGATCACCACTTGGGGATATTAGGACTGCCCCAATTCCATTACCAGCGGTGTTTGATGCTCCGTCAAAATTCAATTTCCAAGGATGACCTTCTGGAGTGTCATCTTCGGTAGTTGCCACATATATTATATCTTCGTTAGGCAAATCAAAGTTTAAAGACTCGTAATCTTCTAAAACTCTACTGGCTAGAAAATCAACTATTGCACTCCCCTTCACAGCTTTCTGGTTCACATAAATTATGTCAAATTCGGAAAGTAAAATTTGTCACCGGGTCATCCTTCCACTTAAAGCAGTTGACTTTGTCATATACTTTAGAGGGTCCAGTTTCGAGATTAACCAAGTCGTATGGTACAACATATACTGTCTCAATCTCCGAGTAGTCTAAACTAAAGCACAACATAATTTCTCAATTGGCGAGCATCTCATTTCACATTCAGTGAATTTCTTACTGAGGTAATATATCGCCATTTCTTTCTTTCTTTTCTCATCGTGTTGGCCGAGCATACATCTCATTGAATTTTCAAATACTGTCAAATACAGTATCAATGGCATACCAGGGCTAAGTGGTATTAGCACTGAAGGGTTGGAAAAATATTGTTTAACCTTGTCAAAGGTTTTCTAGCACTCATCATCCCACACACCTGGGTTGTATTTCTTGAGAAGGCGTAATATGGGGTCACATTTCTTAGTCAGTTGTGAAATGAATCGGGTGATATAATTTAGTCTTCCCAGGAAACCTTGAACTTCCTTCTGAGTGCGCTGCGGAGGTAATTTTTTGTATAGCCTTGACTTTATTAGAGTCGACCTCAGTTCCCTTTTCACTGACTATGAAACCGAGTAACTTTCTTAACCTAGCCTCAAATGTACATTTTGTTGGATTTAGCTTTAGCTGAAACTTTCTCAGCCTTAAGAACAATTTTCTTAAAACCTGTACATGCCCCTTTTCTGTTCAGGATTTTACGATCATATCGTCGACGTAAACCTCAATTTCCTTGTGTATTATGTCGTGAAACAAGGTTACCATGGCTCTTTGATATGTTGCTCCCGCATTCTTCAACCCGAATGGCATCACCTTATAGCAAAAAGTTCCCCATAAGGTTATGAATGTGGTCTTTTCCATGTTTTCAGGATACATCTTTATCTGATTGTACCTAAAGAAACCATCAATGAAGGAGAACAGTGAGTAACCTGTCGTGTTTTCCACCAAAGTGTTGATGTGAGGCAGTGAGAAGTTGTCCTCTAGGCTGGCCTTGTTTAAGTCTCTGTAATCTACACACATCCGCACTTTTCCATCTTTCTTAGGGACGGGGACAATGTTGGCTACCCATTCTGAAAAAATTAACTACTTGTAAAAACCTAGCATCAAATTGTTTCCTAACCTCTTCCCTTATTTTTACTGCAACATTGAGTCTCATCCTTCGAAGATTCTGTTGAACAGGCTTGCACTCTTCTTTTATGGGGGACACAATGCACCGCAATATCAGTGCTTAACCCAGGCATGTCTTGATACGACCACACGAAGATATCTTTGAACTCTTGCAGTAATTCAATGAGGTCCCGTCTTGTTCCCTCATTTATGCAAGTTTTAATGTTCACCTATTTCCCTTCTTCAAATATCACATTCTCGATTGACTCTTTATTGGGTAGGATCTGTTTCTCTTCCTACTCTACCATCCTTAACAAATCTGAAGGTAAGTTACAGTCTCTATCATCTTCAAAATCCTGAGATCCCTCCAGACACATGTCTCGCTCAAAAGGGAACTCTGGATCCGTAACAACATCACTCATGTCATTGATATCTAGAGACCTATTATAGACATGAAAGGATATCCAAAAAATAAATGAATCTAAGAATAGCTTATTTGTATGGCATGATTATAAATGAAATGCAAGAAAAGAATATTTGCTCAAGATAAAAGATCATTTGCTCAGAATAAGACATAAAAGTGTATTTATATTGAAATAAAGACATTTTGAACATGAGCCTATTTCACAAAAGATTCTTATTGCTTCTAGGCTTTAAAACAACAAGTATGTTTTGAACATTACTCTGTATTAGGTCTAAAAACTACAGGAATTTCTTCCACAGTCCAGTTATTCAAAACACTTCCAAGCTCATAAGGGCGAATGCTTGCTAAATCTCTTCCCATCACTTTCTCTTCAGATATGACGTTGATACTCAAATTTTCCATCAAATCTTCGGCCGTTACTTCTCCTGTAATCTTCAGTTTAGGATAGTTAATTTCTCCTGACACAAATGTATTGGATATATGGGGAAAAGTCATTAATTACCATTTGACCTCTACCCCACTCAACCGTTCTCTTCGTCTCTCCTACCTCATTTCCATATCCTTTCTCTTTTACTTTGCATCTAGCCTATACCCTAAGCCAAAGCGATCCTGTTTATCAGCCAAGACCGGCACCTCAACTCGTTCATGAAGATACTTCCCAAGTTCTCTTCCAGGCAATGCCCCTTTTCCAACTGTTAATTGCAAGCTCATCCTCGTAGCTTTGGATATTTTTGGCATTGGGACCCTACTCCCTTCGATGATGAAGGTTGCATTTACAAATTCTAATGATCGAAAAGAACATTCTATTACCTTACTATCATTTTCTATATACGGCACATCACTAGTGAAGGATGCAATAATGTCCTCCTCCATATTTATCGTTATCAGCCGGGCCTCCGTCACCAACTTTAGCTTTTGGTGCAATGATGATGGTACTACCCTTGCCGAGTGAATCCAAGGCCTCCCCAATAAACAATTATAAGAAGGCGTGATGTCCATCACTAGGAAGTCTACCTCGTATGCGTTTGGTCTGATCAGAAAAGGTACTTCAATCCTTCCCATCCTTCCCATTACTTTCCTTTTGGTACCGTCAAATGCCCTTACTATGTTCTGGTATATCTTCATATGAGAGTTGTCTATAGGCAACTTGTTCAAAGTGGACAGGGGCAAGACGTTCAATGTCGGTCCATTATCAATTAATATTCCTGGTAATGTATACCCTTTGCAGTGAGTAGTGATGTGCAGAGCCTTGATGGATCCCATGCCCCCTGGCAGTATCTCATCGTCACTGAAGGAGATGAAGTTATCGGCGCTTATGTTGTTGACAATGCGGTCTATTTTGTTTACCGAAATTTATCAACAACATAGGTTTCGTTCAACACATTTATCAACGCATTACAATATACCTCTGAGTTTAAGAGCAAAACTAGCACCAATATGCGCGTCGGTTGCTTGTGTAATTGTTCCACCACACTATACTCGCTGTGTTTTAGGAATTTCAAGAATTCATTAGTCTCTTTCTTCGTTACAGGTTTATTAATAGATAATTCCAGCTTCTCTTTCCCTTTTTCAATCACCAAAGATTTTCCTTTTATAGACTTGGCTTTTGTATTTAGCGTGCTGACCGGACTCCCATCTCCTGATGATGTCACATTGCAGTTATAATTTCAAGGCACCCTTTTCCTATCCTTATAAAGAAAAACCACGGGTTTCTAAATTACAACTCTAGGTGTAATTTTTGCTCCGGCTTCACTGTTTCCCGGTCATGAAATGATCACCACCGGATGATTGACCTCAGAGACCTTCTCCATCGCCCCCTCCTCCGATATGCATACATCTTCCTCTTTAGTAAATTCAAAGAACACCAACTCTTTGTTGTCTATAAGACCCTATACCAGGGCTCTAAATTCATTACATCTCTCAATCTCGTGATCTCTCTTATTGTGGAACTCACAGTAATTCCTCGCCTCTCAAAATTTGTTCCCCAAATCCTGCATGATTAACCCTATTTCCATAATTTTCCTCCAAACCTCTCTCAACGGGGTTCTTACTTCTACAGTATTCAACTTAATTCTCCTCCCCATATTCTCGACTATCGTGTTTACCCCATTATCAGTATGATTAGGTAACGAATTTCCTACACCAGGTGCATCATCAAATTTCACAACACTGATGAGCCTTTCAACTAACCTTTTGAAAGAGGTGCAGTTCTCTATCGAGTGTCCCGCAATTCCCGTATGATATTCACATTGAGCACTTACATCGTACCACTTGGGGTATGGAGGTTGTAACGGTTTTAATTAGAAAGGGGATACAACGTATGCATCAAATAGACTTTTGTACAGCTCTCGATACGTTATTAGAATGGGAGTAAACTAGAGCTTCTCCGTGTTCTGCTTTGTATTGGGCTCTTACCTTGGCGAAGCTTGCTGGCCCGTGGCTACTGTTTTCAGTTGGTTTACCATGATTGGTTTTGCATAACCCATGCTCACATTGCTGACTTCATTTTCTCACTTCTTCGGGGCCGACCCTTGGTGTTTTCCTCAGCCTCTATTTTTCCGCACCTTATCGCATTCTCTATCATTTCACCGAACATCACTATGTCCGCGAAACTCTTAGTTGCACTTCCTAGCATGTGATTGATAAAAGGTGCTTTCAAGGTATTAATGAAAAGCATGGTTGTTTCTTTTTCCAATAGTAGCGGTTGGACTTGTGTAGCAACTTCCCTTCACCTCTGAGCATATTACCTGAAACCTTCACTCAAATTTTTCTCCATGTTCTGTAATGTGATCCTGTCAGGCGCTATGTCCGTCACATAGCCATATTGCTTCATAAAGGCCTGTGCTAAATCCTTCATGATTTAACTTGGGTACGATTCAGCTGATTGTACAATTTGGCCACAGCCCCAGTCAAACTGTCCTGGAAACAATGAATCAATAACTGATCATTATTGACATGACCAGTCATCCTCTGACAAAACATTGTGATGTAAGCCTCAAAGGGAGCTGGTTCCGTTGTATTTTTCAAATTCTAGCATTTTGAACTTCGGAAAGAGTACCAAATCTAGGACCAGGCTCAACTCCTTGGCATCCATTCCGCAATGATAATCAGCGCTTTCCAACACCTTGAATTTCTCCTCCAGCCATTTGTATCGGTCTTCTAGTTGTTTTGGGAGTTCCGCTCTTGCCCTTCTTGTTTTCGCTACATCATCGAAGTTAAGGACTATAGGATTTTCCCGATTGTCTTCAGGGTTGGAACACGAGCCCGTTTGAAAGTTTATCGGTGCCGAAGTGTCAGTCTGACACTAGGGTCTAAAATTGACAAACACCCTTTGAGATGGAGCTTGGGTATTCGTTGGAGTGAAACCTGGAGGGTAAGCAAGGTCCTTGCTGTCGTCCTCAGTATTGATCATGGGACTCTTCCCTTTTTCCGACCTTCTAACTAGTAACTGGGTCAATTGGCTTACCATCTTCTTTTGAGATTCTAGCAACTGATCCTTCATATCCTGCTGAATTTTGGCCAACTGTTCTTGCATCTGTACTTGCAGTTGATCCTGCATCTCTTTTTGCATTTGCTCTAATTTTTTCAACCTTTGATCCATAGCTTTGGCTTTTTTCTGTGTAGTATTGATGTTCCAGGGTAACTATAATATGATTTCCAATTAATTAAGGTTCATTTGTGAAATTTAATGCACATGATGCGATGAAATGCAAATGCATGAGATGAATGCAAAACTAAAAAAGTCATCGATTTTGCTCCAATTTCATTTAGAAACTTTATTAGAAAACAAAAACCTTTACATAAAATAGATCATATATACGGCTTTGCCCTAATGCTTAAAGTTTTAACTCTCTTAAAAAGGCAGGCTAGCTCACGACCCCGGTCTAACTCTAACTCATATTACACTTAGCACGTCAGCCTAAACTGCTAAGGTCTGTACATGATCGGCCACCTCTTGTATCTGAGTTATAGCTTCGCCCATGACGTAATCCTTATCCCTGGCATTGGTCTTACGACCGACGGAGCTGTTCCTTCCACTGCTCATTATTCGACTCAAAGAATTCAATTCGAAGTTCACAATTCTGTAGCGCAGTCTCGAGTTCTTCTACCTTTTCTTTCAAATCCTCGATCCTGCTCAGGCTGGCTCTTAATTCAATATCAGAGTTATGACCACGATACTAATGCAGTGCCTTTTCTAACTTCGCTGCCCGAGCTACTAACATATCCTTCTCATCTTGGCCCTCAACCAAGCTCTTTTTTAGGACATTTTCGTGTGCTCGAGCATCATGGAACCTCTTCTCCCACTGATCAGCTTTAGCCTTTTCTTCTTGAACTTCTTGTCGCCACTGCTCTGATATCTTTCCCAATCCAGCAGTTCTCATCGACATACGCAGCTTCTTGTAATCAGTCTTCAAACTATCCAAGTATTCTTCAACCTTTCTTTTCCCTTTTCTCAACTTCTCAGCCTCGAGTTTTTGAACATCGGCATCTAACCTTAAATACATCTTTTCCTCCTCCAATCGTTCTATCTTTTTCCCTAACTCCGAATTTCTCTCTTCGAAGTCCTACTTTAAGATTTCTAGCTCGGAAGGGATTACTTACAAGTATTCTTCCATCAGTCGAACACCCTTTGAACTCGACTCAGGGATATTATCATTAATCTTTTTATTCAACCACCCCTTGTATTCAAGAGTCATCATTGAACCTACAACCAATCTCTTCATTCAACATGTTTGCTTCCATGCATCAGAAATCTCTCAAACCTTCTTCTTATAATTGTCCCCCTATAGGAGAACTCACTCTGAGCTAGCCCATGTGTCGCCGGTATAAACTACATTGATCTATATTGTCTTAAAACGAGCAAAGGGGCATATCCAACGGCTCCCTAAATTCTAGGCAGATGTACCCAATCAAAACTCCCACACCGATAGAGGATCTCGTCGGGAACCAACCAAGGAGCTCTCCACTCAACGTCCTCTTCTTAGAGATTTTGAAGGAGCGCGATCCAATTCTCTTCTGATATGTCATCTCTCCTGAGCGTGGCTGTTATCTCCTTTAACGTGGAGTAATTCTCGGAGAAAACACGATAGGAAACTTTATCCACCTTCTAAAAATAGCTATGGAACCAAGCCAATAGTAACTGCGCACACCATATAAATCTACCTTCACCTGCCCTCCGACATGCACTTAAAGATCTAAATGCCTCGGCTAAAATTACCGGCACCGGTGTGACCCGTTTGTCAAGTCGATCAAATAAGTCAACAACTGCCTCATCTATATGCCTTAAAGCTTTGGGGAAAATTACCAAACCATAGATACTCAAGGCGAAGACGTCAACTTTCTTCTTTATATCTGGATGTGCAACGATCAGGTCTCTCAAACTCATCCAAGGAATGCATTTACCATCACCCTTTTGCTGAATTCGGGCTGTAACCCACTGTTCACTCATCCCGGTGATACTTATTAATTTCTTTACAAAGTTTGGGCCATTAGTAGCCCTAGAATAAGTTTTGTCGACTTGAACCTTTGGACAATGAAGCAAAGTTGTATACTCCTCCACAGTTGGCACCAAGTCCACCTTCCCAAAAGTGAAAGAACTATATGCAGGGTTTCAAAACTGAGCCATAACCAGGAACAAGTGCTTGTCTACCTTGATGTCGAGCAAGTAAAGTAGGTCGCCGAAATTTTGGTAGAATAGTTGCTTAGTCTCATCATCCCAACAGGCTCATATATCCCTCAATTTCCGGAACTCATTTTGTGTCACACTGATATGAGTGAAGTCCCACAACTCCGACGTATACCCTTCAGCTAGGCTATCCCCTTTCTCAAGTTGCACATTCTCTGACCACATACGGACAACCGCATTATCCTCTACTTTATCAAGAAATTCGCTCTCCATGACAAGCTTTCTAATTTAGTAATTGAACCGGAATTGACACCTCTTTAATATGAAATTACATGCAATCATTGCCACAACAAAACAAAACAAGTCAGTATCGAATAATAAAAATCAAAGGAAATAGAAAATAATCAAATACCTATTTGGGTAATCGCTAGGGTTCAACATAACTCTATTTAGGGCAGGCTCTTAGAGTTCACTATATGTGGCTCGGTTCTAAGAAGAGTACCTTAACCAGCAGATTCCTCAACCCTCACCCATTATAGGCTCATGTAGATCGAGTTCAGTTCAGGGGAATAAATTTCCCTATGGCCATGCAGATGTGAAAACCTCACGAAGACATAGGTACAGATGTATCCCAGAAGCAGTTCACTAGCTCATGCGGAGGTGAAAACCTCACGAAGGCATAGTTTCTCACTCCCACTTAAAAGGTGTGACCTCAACGGTAATGCAATGCAATGCAAAAGTATTCTAGCAAACATAAGAATCACAAACAAATGCAACAGAAGAATCATGATTTTCAAATCAAATTTTCAATTTTCGACAAAAGGACAGAAAATAATCAATTTTACGGCTTGACTCTCTTATTTAGATCCCCAGTGGAGTCGTCAAGTTGTTGAAACCATTTTCTATTTTGAAAAACGGGAATCAACTTTTTAAAATGAAAGTTTGGAGTTGCCACCAATCTTTTTTGTTTAAGTGCGATCGGATCACTTAATAAAACATTTTATTTTATTAAAATATCAATTTTGGCCTACATAATTTGAGAAAATGGGTTCAGGAGTCGTTTACGTACGAGGAAGGATTAGCACCCTCGTTACGCCTAGAATTGATACCAAATTGATTAAACAATATCCTTATGTCTAAAATTTAAAAGATATTGCGATTTCTTTTAAAACGTTTGAATAACTCGAATTGGAAATTAAGATTCCTTTGTTCCGAAGGAATAGAATATCATATCCAGCACGTTAGGATACGACAACTTAAACCCTCGAAATCAAAATCACCTCATGGTTTCCAAATCTCACATATTGAAATTTTAAAAGGGTATTCGGTTATTTGGTCAAACGGTAAATCGAAACCCAGCACGTTAGGGCACGATTTCACGAATTTCCAAACATGAAACATTGCCTTGTTTTGAGGAGTTTCCAAATGAGCAATTATAAAACCGGCTCAAAATAAATTCATTTGGTTTACTTAAGGGTAAAAGCAATCGATGTTGAACGAAAATTTAGAATTTAAAATTTAATATAATAATAATCATACAAGCATAATATGGAGCATGAAATAAAAATACGTGGCAATAATATTACATGAATAATCAAAAGTAATAAGGAAATACAAATGAACAAATTAGGGTACATGGAATGGCAACATATCATAAACTATATAAATACTAATATTAATACTCGAAGGTCAATGAATTAGAAGACAATTTTAAAAGAAATATTATGATACAAGCAAGATGTAACAAGTAAATAAATAAATAAAAGATGAATCATGTGAAGAAAAAGAAATTGGAAATCATCTATATACAACCAACAAATTACATGTAAAAAATTTAAAAACAAGTAGCATATGAAAAAAAATAGATAAAAAATAAGGAAAACGAATAATATATCAAAGGGTAATGTATGCATGAATTTTAAAATGAATATTAGGTAAAAGGAAACCAGAATACATTCTATATAACATACCAACTTAAATAAATAATTTGCATAAAATGAAGAAAGGCTTATTGTAAAAATATATGTATATGCAGAAATAATAATATAAAAGGTCTAAAATAAACAATAATACATAATGAAATAGGTTCTTTAAAAAAGGGGTAAATTATATATATATAGATTTTAAAAAAAGAAAATACAAAACACAAATAAATTTATTTAAGAAAATATATATACACAAAAGAATACAAAAACAAAGATATATACCCAAAAATGTATAACATATTAATGCATAAAATTATTTAAAATAAATATCATATCAATTTTCAAAATAAAGAGATATGTATAAAAGAAAACTTCAAAATACAAATAAAATTTTATAATAGAACAATTTAAAAGTTTATACAAACAAAAAAATAACAAATTAAAACAACATAAGGTCTATGAAATAGTTTTAAAATACTATATCAAGAAAAAAAATTTAAAAACGAATAATAATAATATATATAGCAAATTTTTAGACGGGAAAAAAAAAGAGAAAGAATTACAAAGAATAAAGCATAAACTAAAAAACTCAATTGAAACCAAAATAAAATTTAAAGGACAATTTACAAATTAAGAAAATTACTAAAACAAAGTCAAAGGCTAAAAAGGGATATGCTCATATAAACAAGGATTTAAAACGCAAATATCCCAAGTCTTGAGACGCAGCATTTAAAGGAGGACCTAGATGAAGTAGCGCATAAATTTCAGACATAATTTAAAAATAAATAAGATGCAATCAAGGCTTAATCAAAAGCCAGCACAAATGGGAAGGGAACTAACGCAATAAATTTCCCTTTTGGTTTATGCATAAAAGAAAACTCCCCCCTCCCAAAAGTTATCTGTCGCGAACCAAAAGGGAAAAAAAAAATTTTCTCCCTTTCTATTCTGCTACCCTTTCTACTCTGTTAGGGCACAAATGGATCAGCCCCCCTGTTACTAATCCGCCTCGATCCAACTGGAGGAGCTACAACCAGGTATCTTCGACCCCTTTTCGCTTTCTTTTTTTTATATATATATTTTTTTTGAAAAAACTTCAAACTCTATGTCCATTTTTGAAAAAACTCAAAATAAACCCATGAAAAGAGAACATCAATAACAGCAAAAGAAATCTAAAAAAATGTAACGTCCCCTAACCCTATACCGTCGTCGAAACAGTGTTACGAAACATTACTAGTCAGTACAGTCCAATTTCAGTCATTAATTAAAATAAATATTCATACTCATCCTAGTTTTAAGATGTCGTCCCTTTAATGGGCCATCGCGGTCCAATATGGACAGTAAATTCAATTTGGAACTAATTTAGAATCAATACGAATTTTTTTTTATATTTCAAAATCCATACTATATACCGTTGCCAGCCATAATTTACTTAGTTCATCAATACTTTTACAACTTAAATGACTCTCATTAAACATCCTAAGTACATGCCATTATCAATACTCAACATACTTTACCTCATTGAATTCGGGATAGGCCTGGAATGCTGATTCGACAGTCTAGCCTTAACTTAACCTGCGCACGGAAACAAACCGTACACTGAGTATACACTCAGTGGTATTTCTATAATCCGAACACTTGATAATATAACAATTAAACTTAAAATCACAATAACAAATATAACTATTCATTTATTTTATAGATAAGTTTCATTTACTTACCATAAAAATTCTATACAAGCCATATAACAAACACAACAACATATTTGCTCAATTCTTTTCATTTGCTTACCTTATAAATTCTTTATAATATATTCACAATTCATTTGTATTCACACTTTACTTCTTAACAATATACCATTTTAATTCATTCTAACATCAATCATCGTCCATTTGAACTTCATTCATTTCATGAACCTTTTGGTTCATGTTTTCAATCTCATATCTCAATTTCAATTCTCAATTCAATTTCTCATTTCATTCCAATAACTCAATCAATCAAATTCACTCGATTTATCTTTTCACTTATTTACCCCTATTAACAAGACTCGGACTCTGATAGATACGTGGATTCCTCCCAAACACACCAGAATATCCAACCCAAACACACCCGGAATATTATAAATCCTCCATAACACACCAGTATATCATATCCTCCCAAACACACCAATAAGGCATTAAATGCCTCTTCAGATAAACCGAAGTATATAATAACAGAAACATCTTCTCGGCCGAACTACAAATCTCCTCATCACATCATAGATCCAATGGCATGCCATTTGTATCCAATCTGGTCCGATACTGTTAATAGGGTATTCGATTCACTTTCTCAATTTAATAAATCTTTCATCAATATACCATTCTAATAATCATATATATTCACACATTTTCATAATTTCATATATTTTCATTCAATTCAACAAATATATTTCAATTATTCACATTAATTCATAATTCAATACAACTCAATTCACTTTTCAATATCAAATATTCAATTATCACAAATCTCATATATTCATATCAATTCCCTCATATTCCAATCAATATAATTTTTCAATATAACATGCATTCAATATTCAAATTTTTACATAAATCATATATATAATATATATTTCAATCAATATAAATTCAATCAAAATGATTTCAATCAATATAAATTTGATAAATTCATCACATACCAAAATCAATCCATTTCGATTGTAAAACATCATAATTCTAACACTAACAATTGTCATATGTATATAAATATAACAAATAATGACTGAGTCCGGATTATAGAAATACAAACCGTAATTTTCGAGCTAACTCCCGTCGACTTTGTCTTGTCCTTCCTTAGCCGAGATTTTCGGTACCACATTGACTACGAAATTAATACAATTCATAATCATTAATACATTACTAATTTATATCTTGAGTTACAGAATTATAAATTAAGATCCGTTAATTTTTTCTGAAACTAGACTCACAAATCTTCTTACCATAAAAATTTCAGAATTTTTGGTTTAGCCATTAAGTACAGTTTATTCTTTAAATTCACCCATATTCTGCTGTCTGACAGTTTTGACCCTTCTTCACTAAAAATTAATTATCTCACAGTACAGAACTCGAATAATATTCCCGTTGATTTCTCCTAAAAATAGACTCATTAGGGATTCTAAAAATATAACTTTAACCCTATAATTATTTTTCTCCAATTTTTTGGTGATTTTCCAAATTCAGAACAGGGGAACCCGAATTCATTCTGACCTTGTCTCACAAAATTCATTATATCTCATAATTTACAATCAATTGCTTAAACCGTTTCTTTTATAAGAAACTAGACTCAATAAGCTTTAATTCCATATTTTATTCATCCTCTAATTCAATTTCTACAATTTTTGGTGATTTTTCAAACTTAGACTACTGCTGCTGTCCAAAATAGTCTTAGTGCAAAATGTTGATTTTCTACTTTTAATTTCAATTTAATCCTAACTAAATTCACTTACTTTTCTATCTTAATTCATACTTTATTTCTACTCAATTTTTAACCAAACTTAGACATAATTATCTATTTTTCATCATAAAATCATAATTTCAAAATTCTTTCAATTTAGTCCTTAAAGCATAAAACTTATGAATCACTTTACAATTCAATCCTTATTTCATTTCTAACTTGAATTTCTATCAATTTAGCCTTTAATTCATCATTTTACTCAACATGAACAATATTTATAAATTTAATAACTTTCAAAATATCAACTTAATTTCATCAAAACTTTGTTCTAAAGCTTTTAAAACATCGAAATTAAGTAAAAATGGCTAAATTAACATACCTATTAAAGTTTAAAGCTTCAAAACCTTGATTTTCACTTTTCTCCCTTTCTTTCTTTCTTTCCTTTCTTTCTCCCGTGTTCTTCTCTGTTTCGTTTGCTTTGTTTTTCTTTTTCATTTCTTTCATTTCATTTATTTCTTTATTTTATTTCTTTATTTTATTATTAAACTATTATAATATTTATTATTTATACATGTGTATATTTATTAATACACATATATTAATTTTTCACCTTACACTTGTCATAACTTTTATTTATTTAATTAATTAATATAAAATAATATTAATATAATATATTTTAATTATTATTATTTTACTTATATAATAAGTAAATACACATGTATAATACATGTGTACCATTTATATTTGTACACATTTAACTTATTTTAACCATATATTTGTCACCTCTTTTTGGCTTATTTCTTATTTAGTCCCTTCACTTTTCTTTATTCTATAATTAAACTTTCACACTTAATTCAATTTAATCATTTCCACTAATTACTCTTAATTAAGCTAAATTTACTTAATTAAAGTCTAATTAACCATTTAATTGACTTCGTAAATATTTTTAATAAATATTTACGAATCTATTTTTTTAGAAATGGAGACTCGAAAATTCACTTTCCCGATAACCGTAAAATTTGGGTCATTACAAAAAATAAACGCAACCTTTGCTTTTTGATTTCTCTAAATTCTTTTCTGTATATTTGTTGGTTTTTTAGATATGTATTCTTTTTTTCTGGAAAAATGAAAGGGAAAAAAAAAGGTCCCTTTACAATGAAAATTTGTAGACTTTATAGCCGAATACAAGTTGTATCTTTGCTATTTTCCTGCTCAAATCGCAGGTCGTGCAGACGTGGAGGAGGAGCCATTCGTGGGTGTGCTAGCGTGGGGAGAATCCATTCGTGGGCTAGGACTAGGGAAATTGGGCTTTCTGCTTTGGGCTATTTGATTAGACCCGGGCATAAATTGGGCCCTACATCGAGTTTTGAGTTTTACTCATTTAAGTTATTTTCTCCATCTTGTACTCTTCATATTTTCTCATTTAGTGAAGTCTCCTTTACCCGTAGTTTTTTTTTTCTTTTTCAGAGAAGTTTTCTACGTAAATATTTATGTGTTTAATTTTTTTTATTTTACTTGTTCGTTACTTATATAGATTAATCCCTAACAATTATTATAATAATTCAAAAACAGATAAGCACATTAATGTACAACATTCTAAAGTAACTTTTAGAAGTGCACAATTTGACTTAACAAAGAACTTAATTCATAAGGTCTTTTAATCTTGATTAAAGTTAGTTTTTTTTTTATTCTATTATGCTCAGAATTTGATTGGCTCAAATTCAACTTTTTGGAAAAATGATTTTTCAAGTTTTACATAGTTTTGAAAAATGACGTCTATAGTATATTCTTAAAGAAGATAATAAAATTGTGGATTTTTTTAGCTAAAATATCTTTTGCTCGAAAGGAAAGTATCTAGGTGTTTAATGAAATACCTACGAAAGTGATAGATATTTTGAATGTTGAAACAACAAGTTCAGTTTCTTTACTTAGTACTTTGATATAATAATTTTTTTACTCAAAAAAAAAGTCAAGTCTTTTTTGTTTAAAAAAAAAAAGGTAAAAGTTATCAGCTTAATAATACTTATGTTTTCAAAAATTTTAATTGATATGCTATTATTATTTATTCATACAACACTGATTCTGAATTTTTGACAAGTTTAAATTAAATATTATATTAGATAATAAAATAAATAAAATAGGCAAAGGACCAATGGGAGAGCGGGACACAGAAGGTTGTGTTTATTGATTTATTTTGAAGGGAATGATTTGTAGATTATTAATGGTTTCCAAGTTGGCATTGTTAAATTATATACTAATATCCAAATGTTTACTTTGGCTTATGCAAGCTTTTTGGCCTTTGGGTTGTTGAAAACAACTCTTAAATCCTATAAATTATGCCTTCCTTTTTATTTTATTTTTGAGAATTGTTTTACCCATGTTATTGACACCAACTTTCATGTTGGACCTTTCTCCAAATTTCATTTTAAATAACACTGTAAACCAACGGTGTTTGTTCAAGTTAAATTAATGAAATGAAAAAGATTTTTTAAGATTTGTTTATTTTAAAATACATGAATCCATTATTTCGATTTTTTTTGTTTTGTTTGAACGATTTTATATTTTTATACACATAAAAAATAATTTTTGTGAAAAAAATAGTTCTTTTATATTATAATTTTTTCGTATACGTCTGCTTTAGCATTCTAAAAAAACTTTAATTTACTTCTTCTATAAATAAAAAATAAGAAGGATTTTTGGATTGTGTTTTTTCGTCCCGGCAATAAAGCTTTTATTCTACAATTTATTTCATAAGGCTTCAATCCGTATACACAAAAATAGGCTAATTCAACAATTTTTTGTTCAATTCCACGTGGAGTCAAATTCTCATCAGTACAAGTTAAGGGAATGACATCCTAACATCTGATATCCATATAAAGGACACGATGAACATAAATATCCTCTTTAACTTCTATTTTGATGGACCGAATATTTTCATTAGGAATCGTAGAAAGATGCAACGATTTTTTCCCCAGAAAACCCCAACGAAATATACATATTATTTCCTCATTTATATTGAATTAATCAAAATTATTGCCTACATTCCAAAAAATTTATGAACCACAAATAGGGACTAATAAAGATGCCTGCAATCCCATAGATAGATATCACTTTTTTGTTGAGACAAAAATAAATATATCAAATTCCTATCAAGATAACTAAAAGTTCTATCTACTAAAAACTCTAATGGACCAAAAAAAAGGATAAAGGCCCAACAAAAATTACTTGTTTTTTGATATCCCACTATAAATTCTATCCATATAGATTTTGATCCCGTCATACATATTAGATCCAGTTACATTTTGTTCGAATTGAAAGAATAACAAGAAAAAGATTAACTCTACTTTTTTTTAAAGTAACTCTCATCAACTATGTTATAAAATAAAAGAGTCTTTTTTTTTAAAATAGTCTTATTTATTATGATAAGAAAGTGCTCTTGGTTCAGTTTGATAGGACGTGAGTTTCTAAAACTTAATGTCGTAGGTTCAAATCCTATAAAGTGTGATTCAACTTTTGTTAGGTCGAAAATTACACCGAATTGAAAAAAGAAAAGTTGAACAACAATATAAATTAAATATGGATCAAATTTATTTAGTTCATTTATATGTAGGAACAAGTTTGTTTATGTTCACTTAAATTTCTTTCATTATTCAATTACTATATAATCAATAATATTATTATTGTCTGTGTGTTTGTTTTATTTTATAATATAATATTAATATTTAATTTTTTATACCTAAAAATAAGATGTTTCAAATATGATTATTAATTGTTTGTTCGTGAAGATGTTCACAAATATGTTTGTTTAATTTAAATGAACCAACGTGAATATGAACATATATAATTTTAAATAAATGAACATAAATAAAATTTGAAATTTTTAATGATAAATGAACAAAACATCAACAATCTCAAAAATAATTAAAAGAATATGAACAAAAGTTTGTTCTTTCAAGCTTAGTTTATTTATAGCCTTAGTTACGAGAAAGTTTTTTTTTTTGTGAGGAGGAAAAATTAAGTTATATATTTTTATGAAAGTTAAAATGCAATTTCACCATTATATTAGTTTATATCTCTATGATTTTCAAAAGAACTTAATTGAAATATTAGCATTGGGGGGTAATCTATAATTTTACCATATGTATTGACTTATAAATTTATAAATTTTGGGGGGTTTAAAGCAAAAATTTTCCTTTTTAAAAGGGACCACGGCTAAACCTGTCCATGGATTGAGCCAGACCATGACTTGATTTCAAAAAATTCAAGCTTAAGTTCGTTTTCGGCCTAGCCAAACCCACCCAAAAAGCTTATTTCATATGTTCAAAAATAATAATATAATATATATTACATTTTATAATTAAATTTAAATTTATTTTTTATTATTTAAGTTGAATTTGAGTAAGGGCAAATTAACTCGAGAAATAAAAAATTTTATTCAAGTTCGACCTATGGACAAATTTTAGTTAGGGTACTTGCTTGCCCTTACCTTTGCCCCTTAAGTTACATAGTGTGAATTTGTTAATATTTATTTTATTATTTGGTAACAAACCCAAAATATTAATCTGAAATATTTAAATGAAAAATAGAATTAACTCTTACATTTTAATTTTTCTTTTAATGTTTTCTTTTATTTGTATTTTTATTTATAATTATTTGTTGAAAGAAGAAAAAACATCTTTATCATTTCCAAAGTGTTTCTCTTCAATTCTAAAACCATCAACATCTAAAAACACTACAAATTCTAACTATATTTATTTTCTTCATGACAATTCAATTGTTAAAAATTAAAACACAAAAATGTTAAATTGGTGTAAGTCTTTTTTTATTTTTACCCATGCCACATAATTCAATTCTTCCATCTAAGCATTTAAAAGGTAAAATTAATAATAATAAATAAGGACTTGAAACTTAAAGATAAGGATTTAATAAAGCTTACTTTGTAGTTTGCACTTACGAAGTAAGAAGAAAACAACCCCCCCCAAAAGTAATATAAAGTTGGTATTGTAAACAAAGAGAGTTGATTGAATTTGTGTGGGTTAGAATGTGTGCTTTTTGTTTTCTAGTTTTATAATTACTTGTAATTTAATGTATAAAAAATTAAAAGGTGTAAAAATTTCTCAAACTTTTTTTTTAAAAAGTAATTAAGCCTCTCTTTTTTTTTTCACTCAATTGAGCACTTAAACTTTCAAAATGTATCAAAAAGACCCTCAAACTTTTTCAAAAAAACAATTAAGCCTCTACTTTTTTATTCACTCAATTGGGTACTTAAACTTTCAAAATACATAAAAAAACCTCAAAATTTTTTAAAAAAGCAATTAAGCCCCTGTTCTTATTAAAAATTAGAAAAAATATAAAAAAACAATAAATTTATTAAAAATTATATTTCTTTATAAAAATAAAAAATAAAAAAATTGTAAATTTTTAAAAAAATAATTTAAAAATTAACGACCCCTAATTTTTTTTAATTAAAGTCATCACGTGTCACAACACAGCATGACATGTAGCGAAAAAAGATAAGCAAAATAAAAATCAATAAAAGTTATAGAAAAATTATAAAATGCTTCTTTTGGTACGATAATTTTTATAAAAAAATTTACGAAATTTATATTTCTTCACATGTTGTATAGTTTTCTTACGAATTTATAAAATTTTATAATTTTTTTCTAATTTTTAATATGAGCAGGGGTTTAATTGTTTATTTGAAAAATTTTAAGGGTCTTTCTGATGCATTTTGAAAGTTCAAGTACTCAATTGAGTGAAAAAAATAGGGGCTTAATTGCTTTTTTTAAAGAAATTTGAGGGCCTTTTTGATGCATTTTGAAAGTTTAAGTGCTCAATTGAATGAAAAAATAAGAAAAACGTAATTGCTCTTTTAAAAAAGTTTAAAGTTTTTTTACACTCTTAAGCCTTAATTTATATATATATATATATGTGAATACGGTTTTATAATATGTAATCTTTTCAACGATTTCTTATCTCATCAAAATATTGAGCTAAATGACAAAAAATAATTATTAATAACAAAAAAAATAAAATATATATAAAGAAAAAGGTTATGATGACCCTTTTTACTTAATTATAAGATTCTCATAGCAGTTAAAAATAAATATATCATATATCTAAGTTAAATGAAAAAGTAAAAAAAATAATTATTAATAATAAAACGTAAAAAAATATAAAAGAAGAAAAACTATTATCATCTATTTACTCCAAAACCATGAAAAATATAACGTAATAACTAACTTAATTAAACATATGCTACACATAAACCTAAATTTCTTTTTTTAATTTGTTAGGATAATAAATTTAGATGGAGAGGTATTTATAAAAAAAACAGAAAGTGAAAATAAAATATTTATAACTTATATTTAAGATAAAACACAAAATAATTGGAAATTTATTACAAAAGTAATTTTGATTATAATTAATGTATTGATTAAATTAATTACCCTTCTTTTTAAAATATCAAACACGACATAAATTTGGGTTACTAAAATCAGACAATGATTTCATGAATGAGTGATTAAGAGGGTATATTAATAAAAGAAAAGAAAATATCCAATAAAAAATATCAACATTATGAACTAAGATAAAACACTATACCAAAATTAAAATACTATTTATCATAACAATCGCGTATTAAATATTTTAACATTAAATTTCTAAAAGGGTTGTTGGTTTTTCTTTTGAATTTTGAGAGAAAAAAATATAAATTTTAATAGTAAATGATAATATCCTATTTTTTATTTAAAATAATAAATGATAATTATATCCCCCTTTAATTTCATTGACTCGTTTAGAAGTTGGAAATATATATAACATATACATTAAATACAATTATAACTCAAAAAAAAAAAAAAAAGAACCCATCGATTCTCTCAGTAATTTCCATTACCCTTTTAAAGAAAGTAGCCATTAAAGTTTACTCTAAACTCTTTAGGGTGGAAAAATGTTAAAAAAAAAAGAAAAGAAAGTAAAATAGAATGTTGAATGCAGGTTGTAGAAAAGCTAAAATATGAATCTTCCAAATCAGTTGTTGAACAGAAAAGTTTTAGATAAAAAATTATTACTTTTCTTCTAATCAATTCCCACAATTATGTAGAACAAAATAAGTTTCAATAATAAATTAACCTTTTCTTTGTACCATACTTAAAAAAGTTTAGCCACAATTCCAGATAAATGCATTTTTATACATTTAAATTCCAACAATGTAATGTTAATTGAATTAAGATTCCTATCAACATTAATAATTTGCTTTTTCAACTTATATCTCTTTTTCTTCATATTGATATTTATATTGTTTTTCTAGGCCACATGGCAGCTTGTAGTTGATTACTTTTTAGTAAATTTTTGGTTTAAAGAACACTAAAACAATAAATATTATGATGAGAAAAATGAAATAATTTATCATTTAATTCTTACAATAAATACTAGATTGTTGAAAGTTATAGAAACTTTAGTTCAAATACTATTATTTGTGTAAAATATATAAAAATAACAAAATCGTCCATAAAATAATATAATTTATCTGTATTTGCATCTATCTAACGAGTTTGTTTTCAAGCTCAAATGGAGATTACTATCAAGCCCATGCAAGTCATTGTCTGATGATAATGGCGCACCCATCTAACCGTCACAAAGGAATACATTGATCATTCCCTGGTCAAACTTTCATTTCTCTAGCTCAAGCCCTATATATACATATACTGATAAAACCTGCAGAACCCAGAAATAATATATATATTCAGAACAGGCCAAGCAAATTGGAATTGTTGTGCATATTGTGTTCGTTTTCTTCCAGTTTTCAGATTGTTTATAGCTATATCATATCTAGCTGTCGAAAATATTGTACTGGCGAATTGGGAATCGAGGAACATGGAGAAAATGAGTTCTGAGGATGGAGACCGTTACCACCATCGACATCATTACTCTGATACAGATGTTTTAGGGTCCGAGAAAGTGCCCCATAGTGGTCCATTGAGCGGACCATTAAACAAAAAGTTTGCAGCAGGGAAGAAAACTGCCCACTTTAACATTCCAGACTCCAGCTCTTCCAAGGACGACCGTTACGTTGAGATCACCCTCGATGTTACTGCCGATTCGGTGGCGGTTCAGAGCGTAAAGGCTGCAAATGGTGGTGATTTGCAGGAAGATCCTGAGCTGAGTTTGCTGGCTAAAGGTCTGGAGAAGAAATCTAACGTGGTGAGGAATGCTTCGGCCAAGATTAGGCAGGTGGGACACGAACTCAAGCGCTTGACATCTTTCTCCAAGAAGCCTGCTCGGTTCGATCGGACTAAATCCGCTGCGGCTCATGCTCTCATGGGCCTAAAGTTCATTAGCAAGAATGAATGTGGACATGGATGGGAGGCTGTTGAGAAGCGGTTTGATGATATCACTGCTTCCAACAATGGAGTTTTGCCTCGTTCCCGGTTCGGCGAATGCATAGGTATGCAGATTGCTTTCAACTTTTTTTGAGTATTTATGATATGCAAGTGTTTTAGTTCAGTGAGAATTTTTGAGTGAAAATCAATGGCAGGAATGGAGTCTAAGGAGTTTGCGCTGCAGTTGTTCGATGCACTTGCTCGAAAACGAAAAATTCATGGTGATTCCATCGATAAGGCTCATCTGAAAGAGTTTTGGGATCAGATCTCGAATCAAAGCTTCGATGCTCGCCTTCAAACTTTCTTCGACATGTAAAGTTGTTAATTATGGTTTCTTACATAAGTTCTTTATTTAGAGTTTGGTCTTAAATCAAATGATTCACTCAAGATAGAATGCAGGGTGGATAAAGATGCAGATGGAAGAATAACAGAACAAGAAGTCAAAGAAGTATGGCATATGAATCAATTGCTTGCGGCTATTAAAAGTAATATGTTGATAGATTTACCAAGAACCTGATATATTTCTGAAATGTTGATTTACTTTTTACAGATTATTAGTCTCAGTGCATCTGCAAACAGACTCTCAAATATCCAGAAACAAGCTGAGGAATATGCAGCTTTGATTATGGAAGAATTAGACCCAGACCGCCTGGGGTACATCATGGTAAATTTCAAGCGCTGCTTACAATTTTTGTTTGGTTTTTAGCTTCAATTCCATAACCAGAAATCTTATGTTTTAAACAGATAAACAACTTAGAAATGCTTCTGCTGCAAGCACCAAACCAGTCAGTACGAGGCGAAAGCCGGAAATTGAGCCAAATGCTAAGCCAAAAGCTTAAGCCTACATATGACGGTAATCCAGTTAGGAGATTCTGCAGGAACACCAAGTATTTCTTGCAAGATAACTGGCAGAGAGCTTGGGTGATGGTTTTATGGATTGCAGTTATGTGTGGGTTGTTTGCATACAAATACATCGAATATCAAAGGAGGGAAGATGTATTTAAAGTACTGGGGAATTGTGTTTGCTTTGCCAAAGGTGCAGCTGAGACAATTAAACTGAACATGGCACTGATACTGCTACCGGTATGTCGTAACACCCTCACCTGGTTAAGAAACAAGACGAAACTAGGCGTTGTCGTTCCTTTCGATGATAACCTTAACTTCCACAAGGTAACAAAGAACATGTCTTTATAAGCTAAGTTGAACTATGAAGTTTGTTTTGATTGCTCTCAACATATTGCAGGTTATAGCAGTGGGGGTTGCATTTGGGGTTGCCATACATGGGATTGCCCATATAGCATGTGATTTCCCTCGCCTGCTTCATGCCACTCCTGATGAATATGTACCAATGGAACAATATTTTGGTGAACAAGCCAAAAGTTACTGGCATTTTGTGGAGCACGTTGAAGGAATAACTGGGGTACTAATGGTGATTTTAATGGCCATTGCATTCACGCTAGCAGCACCGTGTTTCAGGCGGGGTCGGATCAACCTCCCAAAGCATCTAAAGAAACTAAGTGGCTTCAATGCCTTCTGGTACTCCCACCATCTGTTTGTCATTGTTTACACTCTCCTTATTGTACATGGAATTAAGCTCTTCTTGACCAAGAAATGGTACAAGAAAACGGTAAGCAATGGTCAAAATCCCCAAACATCTCTGTTAAGGTAATTGATATTAATTTATCCAAAACTAATTTCATTTTTATTGGAAATGGACAGACTTGGATGTACTTGGCAGTTCCAATTATTCTTTATTCATGTGAAAGATTGACAAGGCTGCTTAGGTCAAGCATCAAGGCTGTTACAATACAAAAGGTAAGCAATCTATCATGATTACATATGATCGAACTCAAGTTTAACCCCAGGTGGCATTCAACAACTTTGCGGGTTCGAATTGGGGATTCCTAATATGTCGTAGAAAATTTACAGGTTGCTGTTTATCCTGGAAATGTATTGGCACTTCAAATGTCAAGGCCCCATGGATTTAGATACAAAAGTGGACAATACATGTTTGTCAACTGTGCTGCAGTGTCTCCATTTGAATGGTAATTTGCCTTGGCCTTCAAAACAGAACATATCCAGTAACTAATGACCATTTTTTGTCTGATCTTCATTAAAATGACATTGATTTGTCACATGAGAAACAGGCACCCCTTTTCTATTACTTCAGCTCCCGGAGATGACTATCTAAGTGTGCATATTAGGACACTTGGTGACTGGACTCGACAACTCAGGACAGTGTTTTCGGAGGTATGTTTCAACAACCATCTTGGAACATATTGTCAATGGCTGTCGCCTGTCAGGGATTTATGTTCAACTAACATTGTGCTTCCAGGTGTGTCAACAACCTACTAATGGAAAAAGTGGCCTCCTTAGAGCCGACTCCGTGCATGGAACTAACATCCCAGAGTAAGTCATTCAACTTGGCAATTTGATTTTATATCAACAAAAACATGGCCAACACAACAGTAACCCCAAAAAATAAAGAAGAAAATAGAATAAACAGAAGAACGTGATGTAAGGCATGTCTGAAGGAGTCAAGGTTAATATCGATCTTTAGGCTTAAACAATTTGGGGTTAATGCTGCATACGTGATAAGCATTATTTAGGTCAAACAAACCTTATTAATTTAATCAGATTGAATAGGAGTTGTTCTATACAACTCCTTTTTATGCTTTGTTTAGAGAATCATGACACCTAACTTGTGATTGTTTTCAAATAATTTTACTCAATTTTTTTACAACACATATTAATGCTTGTCAATGGCTGAAGAAAAGCAAGCAAATTCTAGCAACTAATCAGAAATGAGATTTGGCAGTCTCTTGTTTGATAGAATAAAAGATAATTGATGAAGGTAATGTATGATAATAATTCACCTTACCCCATCACAACTAATCTGGCCCCACTCAATTTCATAATTGCGCTTCTTTTACAGCACATATGGACCCTTATGATCTTTTCTGATTAGCACAAAAGATAGTTTAATAAGGAAGTCGATGATCAATTCAGATTTTTATTTAAAACCCAAACTTTAATTTAATAATCTTAATTAGTTTTTCTTTTTTTACTAAGGAATGGTGTTCAATGTTCATGCTCCCTGACATTGGCTGCTTTAGAAATCTCTCGTCTTCTTTTTTTTCCGTCATTTCTCCTTGACATGTGATGCTATATGCCATATGAAATCAGAAATGACTTCTATATTTCATTAGTTCTCTCTCTCTCTTTTTTTATTAAATATCTGTCGGCTATAAGCAAGAAGACAAGAATCTCAGCATCAAGATCATAAAAGAGAATATAAATTTCAGCTTTAGGCTTCTAGCTAGGCCATTGAAAACTTGGATTTTCCTAAGAAAGCTAAAGACAACAATTTCAAAACTCTGAATTATGAACTAATAATCATTTGTTTGGTAATGAAGAAAAAAATTGGTAACATGGTGTCTATCTGCTTTAAAACAATGGAAACTGGAAAGTGTAATCAAAATGTCATTTTCTGCGCTTGGTGCTTGTGAATTTCACGTGACAAGTAATATGCTAAGAAAGAGAATGTAATACACTTCAATGTGATTGATGATTTTGAACAGTTTCCCAAGAGTGTTAATCGATGGACCATATGGAGCACCGGCACAAGACTACAAGAAATACGAAGTGGTTTTGTTGGTGGGTTTGGGGATTGGAGCAACCCCCATGATTAGCATTGTGAAGGACATAGTGAATAACATCAGGGCCATGGAAGAAGAGGAAGAAGAAGAGAAAAGTAGTGGTATAGAGAAAGGAAACGGGGTTAATAAAACGAATTCTACATCACCAAGTTCAAAAAGGAAAGAAAACTTCAAGACAAGGAGGGCATACTTTTATTGGGTGACGAGGGAACAAGGTTCCTTCGATTGGTTCAAAGGGATAATGAATGAAGTGGCTGAAATGGACCGTAACCATGTAATCGAGCTTCATAATTACTGCACAAGTGTGTACGAAGAAGGCGATGCTCGCTCGGCTCTCATTACTATGCTTCAATCACTCAATCATGCTAAAAATGGGGTCGACATCGTCTCTGGTACGAGAGTAAAATCCCACTTCGCCAAGCCTAATTGGCGCAGTGTCTACAAGCACATTGCTGTCAATCACAACAACTCTCGAGTGGGTACGTTCACCCACCACTTCGCCAAGCCTTTGTTTTCTTTTTCATACACTTAGATATTATCCTACATTAGACCTAATTAAAAATGCTTACATCAATGGCTATAAGCCTATAACTTAACATGGAATTAATTAACATACTTTTACATGAAATAATTGATAAAGTTAAAAGAGTTAGGGAAGAAATCACCTTGCTTTTAAAAAGATCTCCTCTTAACTGTTAACTTTAGATACTCCATTATCTTCTATCTTTTTATTTAGCTGCTTTATTCATTAAAGCAATGTTTTGCTAGCTCTTTTGTCCCTTGTCTAAAAAACAATAAAAAGATATATACCTTTTGAAAATGAACAAAAGATATACTTTGCAAAAAGGTTAATATTAGCAACTGTGTTGCCATTGCTTGTTACAACTATGATATTAATATCTACTATGATTTTTCATAAATATAAATATTTATTTAACAAATAAATATTTTCACATTTATAATAATTAATAACTTAATTTATATTTTATTTAAAAAAAAGCTTGATTTATATTTTTTATATTATTAATATGTAAATTAATGCTTTATTAGTGTATAGAACAACCATATGATGCAATCTCAACAAAATTTTGTGAAAATATATAAAGTTAACACTGTTTTTTTAAAGGTCAAGTTAACATTGTTTTTAACAAATGAATATCACGTGATTTGTTGATATATTAAAAAATACATTGCTTCTTACATTCGCATGGGATGTTAGTGCTTTTCATGATAAAGATAAACAACACAACCAATAATCGGACAATAACGTTGCGGAATGTTATTGGCAGGGGTTTTTTATTGTGGGGCACCGGCGCTGACAAAAGACCTTCGCCAGCTAGCTTCAGATTTCTCCCACAAGACGTCCACCAAGTTTGATTTCCATAAAGAGAACTTTTAATCCCATGCCAGGGTCCCGGATAAGGAGAACCTAAAAAAGAAATGCTTTGGAGCTCACCAGACTCTAGAGACAGTTACATGCACCTTCATCCCACTGTGTCTCTCAATTGTACAAAGATCTTGGACCCCTCCGTTTACAAATTGCTTTTCTTCTTTGTAATCTTGCATCTAAGTTTTCTAATCCAATAAATTTAAAATTTTCGCATGTTCATACTATTCTTTTTCAATATAAAAATTGCCTTTCTTTTCTGTTGAAAACAATTGAGGGCAAACAAACGATAGTGCGTTGGTCGATTGAGATTTAAAAAGAGATTCTGGTGTTTGATGAGAAGAAAGCACGTAAGCGTTAGTGCGTAACCCATAGTCACTTTGCACATCAAAACATGCTCTTTTTTAACGAGGGGCTTTAGGCGCTCTACCTTTTATTTGTGTTTTCGTTTTAGCCTCTGAAAACTGGGCCTGATTAGTTGGCTTGATGTCACGCCTTGATCAGCAGCCTGATTGGGCTGGAAAGGGATCAGAGGTTTCTTCATTGACATGTTGGCAACATCTAAGATTCTGCTGCTGTTGTTGCCGGGAGAGCCTTGCTTTGATTTTAACTGTCTTGGCAACTCCAGCCTCTCTAGTATCCTTGTCGTGTTTATATCGAGCAGCTTGCTGTTGTCCGGTGAGGATAGAAGTATAACCGATTGACCTGACTTGGGTTTGGTGGGAGAATACTTGACCGGAGCTTCATTGGCAACTAGCCGCTCCCATTCTTCAGCAATTGAAGTTGGTTTTTTGCGTTCTTCAGCTGTTTGATCTAGCTGTGACATCTCATCGTATACTACCATGACACCGACTGATGAAATTGGTCGTGCATTCACTTCGGTTGAGTCAGGGTTGGTTGGGTTTGGTTCACATGTTGCATCATTCCGATTAGGAGCTACACACCTAGAATATTCACGTCATCAATGAAACAAAATATCAGAAATCATTCAGCATTCAGTCATTCACCCTTCAATCTCACTCCATGCTGAATTGTAATACCTAAACTTTTTTTGTTTTTCTTTTAAAAAAATGCCATACACATTTTGATACAAAAATACAAATGAATACTCATACTTTTATCCGGTACTCAACCAGGTCCGGATAACATAAGTGATGAGTTGAGAAAGCTTAGATATATAGTTACGAAAATAAAGGAATTAGTTCATGTTATGGTGTTAATAAAAAAAAATCAATTATCCGAATAATGCAATAATAACAGCAATTTGCAACACAAACATACTAAAAAATTAACAAATTTTGTATTCCAAGTAACACTCTAGGCAGGAAGCTGATCTAAAACAAGATCTTTGCTGAAAATGAGGCAATATTATGAAATCTTCTAGTATCCATGTAATATAAAACCCACCTCGTTTTCCTTGCAAACAAAATTATACTAACATAAGGCATTATTCTTTCTAAAATTTATGATCTGAATGTTTACAGAAAAGATCTTTAACCACTATTAGGCCTTGATAATTACTCGCCATCTACTCTGAAGTTGTTAGAAATCTTCAACGAATAAAGTGGGGGAGAAAAATAAAAAGAGAAAAGATCTTGAGTCATAAAATGGGGAAAACAAATGCATGCATATATGCATTTGTTTCTAAGCATGTTAAGACAGAGAGCGTTGGATACGAATATATTCAAATTTTTTCTAAGTATTTTCTTATATTAAGATTCTTTGGAGGGTCATACCACTATATCTATGTCCAAATATGCACCAGGTGAATATGAGTACTTCAAAAAATTAAACAGTCGGAACAACCTAGATTTCTAATGACCATGTGTATGGGCAGTTCGAAGAAGATGCAAGTGAGATTACCCAAATTGTAAGCTTTCCTTTACAAGCAAGTTAAGTTTTTGATGGAAGCCTCTATCATACAGGACTGGACTGTAGTCTCTTGATTCCAACTGCCAAAGAGTCAAAAATCACGAAATTGGAGCAAAATTTGAACATGCCAGTAATCAAATACTAACTTGGCAAAAGTAAGAACAACATGGAGTGTGTGAGTGCAGCTGTATCCCATGATACATCGAAAGTATTTACAGCTTCCATACCAAATCCAAGTGGCACAACTCGATATTCATACATAATATTTTAACTATAGTTGCTGAGATTCGGGGGTGAGTATTATGGAGCTTGAACAACAAAGAACATTGACTCTGAACAAACGTGAAATTAAACAAATAAAAGAACGGGGACTGAAGAAAAACGTCAAAGGAAAACTTTTTACCTTGGATAAGGAGGACTGAATGGAAATCTCAATCTCCTTAGGCACTGAGTGAGCAACAAATCGATTGACGTCAGAAAAAGGCAAGACTTCCTCTGATCCAGCAAGGCGCTGAAAGTTTTAAAGCATCAAACAACATAGTTACCAGCTGAGCTTAACTCTGTTCGCAAGAAGCAAAAAGTTATTTGGAGGATTACTGGATTACAATGAAGATACCGGACTACAAATATTATTTAGAAATGAACAGATAGAACATCAACTAATAATGAAGTAGATTAATGTGCACCCTGAGAAGCATTGGTCCATTATCTGAAGGTTGAAGAATATAATAGCAATTGAATGTCGCCTCCCTCATAGTTTCTACATTGCAATTTGAAGAGCATATCAAGCCTTGATCCATTGAATGTAGAGCACTGCAAAGCCCTTTGAAAACTGAAAAATTGTATTTGGATCAGGAAAATGAAATAATAAAAAGGTTGAAAAGAAAGGAAGAACAGTTTACATTAAAATTCTTTCTCACAATTGTATATAACAAGAACTTCTAATGGTATTAAAACTCGAGGTAAGTTTGCAATTAAGGCAAAGTCAGAAATCACAGAAAAACTAACTCACTAAACATTTACATTGCAGAATGATAGCAAACAAAAGGACTTCCACGCACCTTGAGCATTCAATTCTAGCTGATCCATTTCATCTGAAGCAGCTTCTATCTCTGGAGAAGCCGATGGAGTTACAAAATAGGGATTTCCAAATATAAGTCCTGTGTAGAATTCCAATAAAGGAGAATATGAACCAAGGCATCGTATAAATAAAATACTAGCAGCATTTCCATCAAGCTCCTATATTTCAGGGAAATTGCCTGGACCAGCAGTTTAAATTATCTAATAACCAAGAATCCTTTTAAAAGATGCAATAACTGCAAGATATCCACAAAGATGACAAAACGAACTTCATACTGAGATTTACCTTCACTCAAAGACCCTAAGTTGGTTCTGTCTATTATATTGAAGTTGACAGGTGAAGAAGCCTGTTGTAGTTTCATAGAGCTCTGAAAAGAGGGCATAAATAGGATAGCGTTTTCTCCAACCTTCACAGAATTTTGAATCACATCAAAAGCCCCAAGTTCATGGCCAGAGACTTGACAAGAAGGCCTTTCAATCCTAGTTTTTTCTGAATTGCCCAATGGAACACCATGGCACCTGCATGTCTATAGGTAGTGGATCGAAGGACTGTTATTCTGCTTGCTAAAGGGTTGAATTAAGATACATGTTGAGTACCTTACAAGGGTTGAATCCATCAATTATATGATTGACAGAAGCAGATAAATTGCAGGATATCTGCTTCACCGAACCTGCAAGGTTACTATTAAAGATAAAATGAGCTTGCAATGGCTCTTCCATGTCATCCCTTAGATCTTGTAGCCATCGTTTCACCAAGCCATGAAATACTTTGACCTCTGTCAAAGTTGATAAAATATTAAATCAAAGGTTTACATATTTATACGATAATCTAGTGTCTCAGTTGGCTTAACCTACTAAACATCTGATGTAGCTTGAAATTGTTAACAATAGTACACAATTGTTTTGAAATCAGGGTTCAAGCACAAGATGCAAAATATCTCAACAACAATGACAGTGCCTGGAACGAAATCCTCAATCAGTTTTAAGGATTTCAATATTTCTGTGAAACCTGGTCAAGACTTTGAAAGATGCATTTGCCTCCAACTGAAGCTTCAATTTCACCACAGCAAGCATAATGGTGATTCAAGACACTTACGAAGATAGAAGTCCCATATTTTGTTTTAATTTGAATCTGTTATCATAAATGTTAAAGACTTGTTGAACTCTAAAGCTGATCATAAATGTTAAAACTTAAAACACCTTGAAATTTAGAGCCGATTTTCTAAATGACATGCAGGGGAAGAGTAACCTGGAAGGCAGCACTGAAAGGAGCAGTTATCAAGATCAGATATACATCTGGAAAAGGTGTTGATATTCGCCCTTATATCACTAAGATGGTTTGATCTTTGCTCAAGCAAAATGAACTCGACAGAAACACACTTATCTGCAGCATCCTGGCCAGAAAACCGAGGTTGAAAGTGATTTCAACAAAACCGAAGGGATACAAATCCCAACTGTGGTAATATATTGCTCACCGTAAGAGTTTCTTTCAGGGCAGAGTCTATAGTTTCAGGTAAACATGAACTCAACACAATAACTTTTCGCACGATATCTCTTCCTCCCCACGAATATAGAACTTGATCACTCAAAACACTTGCAAGTTTCATATCTGCTAAATATAATCTAAGGAAAAATCAGCAAACACAAACAAAATTATACTTGATTTGAAATGAATAAATAAATAACATGTAACATTGATTTCGATATATTGCTTTCATAAAATTGAAATTTCGAAACATATAGTTTTTAACTCTTGAAAATTGTCGTTACATTTATATCAAAACCTAATAAATTTTTCATTTCACTTCCAGTTTTCTAACCAAAGCATCTTGAGAGAGAGAGAGCTAGACCGTAGCAAGAGATAGATCCAGACTCATTGATCACAGGGGAAAACGAATCGGTGGGCAAACTATTAACAGCATGGTGAAAATCACGAAGACTATAGTCTCCTCTCGGACCATACGCCACCTTTAGCTGTTGACAATGCATCAGATTTAAGTCGAAATTGAAAAAAACATCTCATCCATTGGAATCTCCAATTAAATCAAAACGTGTTACCTCATCGGAAGAAGAAATGCGGTTTTTGATGACGTAGCACAAACCGATTCTATCTCTGAGAGAATCTAATTTATTCCTCCAATTCGATGAAATAGTGTAGAAATTAGCCATCTGTAACAGTGACTGCGAAAATCGCAACTAAATTTCTTAATTGATCGATTCAATTTAAAGCAAATTCCGATTTTCAGGTTGTGCGATCGGTTACCTGCTTTATGTCTCTAAGCAATGGAGGCGAGAGGCTTCGTAGATCCAGCAAAAAACAAACGAGAACCATTGACTTTTCTTCTGCCTCGGTTCTTCTTTCAGTTGATTTTCGGAGCTATGGTTTGGCGCGTAATATTGCTTGACGAAATGTCGATTTTGAAATTTTATTTTATACAGAGGATAAAATATTTCTGTTTCACCGCCTGAATTTTATTGGTTTTAAGAATATGGCTCTCTCTTTTTTCTTTTCTTTTTTTACGCATTTCCCCTCTTTTTCAGTTGTTTAAAAAAAACACTATTAATATAACTTATTTACCAAATATGAGATGATATTTTTATCAAAACTCTTTTTCATTTTACATAAACTTTATATTTTTCTTACATAATTATTTTTCTTTTCGAATATATAAATTTTTTCTTTAAAAAAAATCATTATTCAACACAATACCATTTCAAACAAATCAAGATTTAGAGACATTAATTATGACTCTAAATACAAGAGAAAATTAATACTATACATCGACTAAAAGGCAGATTCCCAAGAAAGAACTTTCTTTTCTACAAAGTGAAACATCAAATCACTCAAATAATTAAGCACTTTTTAAATCACAGGTTGCAATTTTTGACCTCGTGCAGTAGAAAAACCATGTACTTAAAACACATGTTTCCAAGGCTTTTACTGGATATGAATTTTGGAAAAGTTAGCCATATTTGTTCCCCGAACAGAGATCAATCTTCTTATAATCTTATCTATCAGTAGTTTGTCAGTCTCAAAGACGGCGCCACCAATGCTCACCACACCAGGGTTCTGGCTATTCATCACAGAGAACGCAATGGCCGGCTCATAACCAGCGTTCATGCAAAAATGGAGCAGGCCCCTGGGAAACAAGAACACATCTCCTTCATTGATTAAGGACTCGAAGAGAGTATTGTTGGTGTCAATGAAACCTGCAAGAACGATGCCTTTGCGAACAAAGAATAACTCAGTGGCTCTGGGGTGAGAATGAGGCATTACCATACCATCCAGATCGAGGTCGGTTCGAGCGATGGATAGGCCGAGGGTGTTCAGGCCTGGGAAATCTGCAGCAGTGACTATATTTACTGAGGAATGAAGAAAGTTGTCTGTATCTCCAGCATGTTTTAGATTTGATGTCATGAAATCTGCAGAACTGATGCTTGAAGGGTTCTTGCAAGGGAAACCGTTTATGAACACCATTCGTGTAACTGTCGTGTTGGTCGGACAAGCATCCTGAAGATTATCATTATCTGCTAGGCAAATGCTGATGGAAGTACTGCATAAGATGATGATGAAGAAAACAAGAGTTGGATTCATACTTGGTTTTCTATTCTGTTTTTTCTCTCTTTTATGAAACTATGGATGTCAGCTTGTTTTATTGGCAGTGTTTGTATATATAATAACATTTAGAGGTTGGAAGAACTGAAAGTTATTCATTTAGGCTTGGAGTTCACTACTGGGTTTCATATGGATTTCATTTCAAGAAGTCCGTTGCTTTAAAGAAAAGATTATCTATGCTTCAAATACTAGGATGGGTCTTCTTTTCTGATAATTCCCTTCAATCTTTCATGAAAACAACAGCAAACTCTGGCATGGGCCCAATATTTTCAACTTGTCTAAACATGATTCAGATGTTAATTGACTCTGCAACTTTTCTTTGCCATAATGGGAAAGGAAAAAGAGTCTACAGGATAGCCTTAGGCCGAAGGTCTTAGCCTTAACCTTGGCCTTTGCCTTCTTAGTGCAACTTGCAGAAGCAACATGACATGAGTCTAATTATAATTTGTGGGCACTGGTAGTGAAACGATTTTAATAAGATGTGCAGTCAATTCTGGGAGCACTATATCTAGACACTTATGGCGTTACTAAGTCTTGGTGTCCTAAACTTTAAGCTAAACCTTAAAGCTTACTCTTCTATGTCCTTTATTCCTTCTGTTATTGACAGTTTCTTAATCATGGTAACTTAGTGGCCATTCAAGTCAAACCTGGCCCCATGAAATGGAAAGTAATTATAAAACCGTCATGGTGCCTTGATCGCCCAATGTCATTTGGAGGTCTTGTTTAAATTCATCCTGATATGAATTCGAATATATTTCGGTTCTATGTTGAGTAGGTATTATTTATGACTCGTGATTCTACTACTAAATAAAAACCATCCACATGCCCTTATGTGTTAACATGGACAATTGCAGTGAAACATCAATGATAAAAGACTATACATCGCAAAACAGCTACTGGAACATCGCATTGTAATGATGGAAATCTTTACACATATTGCAGACTTTCATATCAAACATTGCTAGTACCTGTTAACCAGGCATTCCAGCAAACTTAATAGTGTTGACAGATAATGGACCATAGCAATGATGTTGAAACGAAAGTGGCATTGATTTACAGGAAAGGGAAAAAAAAGCGACTAAGTTATGGTATACGTGGATCATACTTAAGGTCTCCACCGTCATGGCTTGTTAAAACCTTTTTGACAGCATTCCATCACAGTGAAGCATCTATTGGCTTTTAGCCTTTCCACCACTATCAATCTCCAGGAACAATAAATTGAATGTCTAATACCATGCCAAAAAGTGATACAGTTAAAGAGAAAGGGATCTTCATTTCTGAAAATTTTTATTGAAACATAAATATCGATCTCTAAACCAAAAAGAAAGAAATCACAATTTTCCCGGGTAAAAAAAACCAACACTCAAAACAGAGCAAAAAACAAACTAAGAACTCTGGAAACGGTGTCCTTCCAATTTAACTCTGTTGGCAATTTCCATTATCGGTACAAATGCCTGGCTTCTCAGATTCCACACAATCTTTGATTAAGGATTCCTTTGAATCAGAGAGAACTTCGGAAACAAACTTTATCAAAGAGCAGAGTCCACCCAAGAAATTATGATCAATAACACCTTTACCTTCCACAACATGAGCGAAATCTATGAGTTTAATTACAGGAACTGGAGTACTTCCCTTTGAAACAGATTCCTTATCAAACAAGATGAGAAGTGAACATGAATGAAAATGGTAAATCGTTTGATCCTCAAACCATGCTTTCAGCTCCAATAATTGTTCCAAAATCCCCGCTGAACCACCATATATGCTAGGAGCAAACAAACAATCAGAGCTCTCATTACCAATGGAAGAATTTGATGAAACAAATCTTCTAAGAATAGATCTGACATTATACACTGTAAAACTCTGGACTTCCCTCCTTCCTGGTCTCCAGTATCCTGATTCCTTTCCCTCATATAGCTGCAAACCAGCTATTCTAAAGCCTAGGGACACAGTGGTGGTTCTTCTATCCTTCTCAAGGCACTTCTGGATGTAGTTGTCAGATGCTTCAGGGTACCATGTTCTGGAACCAATCTTAACATCCATGATGGATGGATTGCGATGACTTGAAACTATATCTTGCAAAACAAGGTGATGGAGCAAGCCAGATCCGTTTGATGCTTCCAAAAGTTGACTGCCATAGCAAACAGGAAAATATTTGCGGATGTGTTCTGGAACCCGTGTATCAGAAGAAAAAGATTCATAGAAAGCCAACTCCTTGTTACCACGTCCATCACCCTGGAGAGGCTTGTAGAAACGTCCTGAATCATCTACGAGGGGACCAAGTTTTCCATCAATGGCTAGGTGACCTGCAACCTGATGCTCTGGGACCTTAAGCATGCTGTAGAAACTAGAATGTGCAGTCGAGCTGATAACACAGATGAAATTTATTCTTCACTTAGTATTCCATTTACTCATAAATTGAAAAACGACCATCAGAATGTCAATTGATTTGGTTCTTAAACAATTAGGAACCCAGTCCCCAAAGGTGCTTCAAGGATAGAACTTTTAGAAACCAACTCAAGAGATAAGGAGTTCTTTTCATAAAAGGCATAGATAAAAGACATTTTCTTACATTTACAGATAGTAGATCATGCAAGTGGAAGACAGCTAAAATGGAATGAGCAGCAAACAACCTATCCCAACTCCTAAGAGAACACTGTCTCCTTCAAGTTGTACAAACTGTTTAAAGCTCACTACTTATTTTATACATATACAAAGTCTTAAACTTCTAAACTACAATAAGAACCATTAAAAGAGAAACTTTATTCGCATGTTATACAAACACTCTTCAGCACCAGCCCCACTTAACCCAAAAAAAAGTGCATAAAGAAGTCAGATTAACAAAGGGATATTTGGCCAAAATTCAAGTTCAATTAAGCTAGTAATGAAGGCAGATTTCATCAAAGCAGTACCAATGCAATAGCATTGTTTTTAGGCGTTTTGTTTCTTTTGTGATGCTAATACCCATTCAATGTATTTAACAGCCCAAAATTCGAAGGAAAGAAATCAATAAAACATGGGCTACATATTTTAAGATCTAAAGCTAATCTCTCCAGAATCACATCGTTGTTCAAGAAATCCCAATCCTAGAATCTAACCGACTAATCGAAAACCTGGAGACCTTAGCTAATATCAACTACCAAGAATCGTTTGTACCAACAAAAAAAAAACCAAGAATCGTACGAACCCAAAAAAGAAAAAAAAACAAAAAGAACGAAATGAAAATCTGCACAATTGAAAGAGATCCACCAAAAAAATAACTCACGGAGGGAGAGATGGAGGCCTTGGGAGGTTGAAATATGATAAGGACAAGTGTCTATTAATTTTAAAGTGAGTTGCATTTAAATCCAGGTTGAAAATAGGAGAGAGGATCCGAGCGAGGCCGTTGTTTTGAAGTAATCCAGTGTATGAACGTGCAGGTTAGGCAGTTTAAAAAAAAAAAAAAAAAAAGTCAAACAGTTAAATCTTTTATTTTGATTCCCAAAGTTCCCTTCCTTTTTCAGCTGAAATAATCCAGAAAGGTTGATTTGTTTTTGGTGATGGGGAAACTAAATAAATAAATTATTTAATAATACGACAGACCACCAATTGAAAAAACTAAGTTCCAAAATATTTTCATCTTTGGTATAATTAACTTTACATGATTTAAAAATTAAACATATATTAAAATTTTATATAGTATGAATATTAATATTGTTGGGGAAAGCTTATTTTAAGTATGTTGCGTAGTATCAATGAAAGTGGCTATTGTAACTAACACTATGACAGATATTATAACTTACTGTGTCTAAAAATTAATAATTTTTAAACAAATTTTTTGGGTTATAAGTTCGGTTTGTATTGTGGAAATATGATAGTTTATCTACGAAGTATAATCCATTTGAAGCAATATATTTTGAGGATTTGATTGTATTAAGTAATAAGATTATACAAGACTGGATTAAGATTGCATTGAAGACATATTTCAAGTGATCCTATTTTATCTTGTACTTTATTCTATTGTATATGTTATCTTTAACTACATTTTAATTGAAGGAATTTCTTATACTTACCGAGTATGTTAGTAAGTCTCAAATTCATATATATTTAAAGGGACTTGTATAAATTTTGTATTGAAAATTTATAGCACTTATCTATTGATTAATGATACTGAAAGTGTAAACAAATTCATTGTTTGATTTACAACCTTAAGTTTTTAGGAAGAAAACTTTAAACATAAATGATTTAGATATATTTTTTTTATACAAAATTGAAATGATTACTATAAGGTGAAATTAGAATTAGTAATTTGAAATAAGTCAGAAATTGTAATTGTAATAGCGAGGAGGGAAAATTTTTATATATAATAGACTTTTCAAAAATGGTTAACGTTTTCAATAAAAAAATGTTTAACGTTTTAAAATTAATAATTATAAAATATCAAATTATTTGTATATGAAGTATTATTTTTAATAAATAAAAAATTATTGATAATGATAATCTTATTTAAATAATATTTTTGTTCTTTATTTATAGTTAAGCTATATTACTTATATAATAAATATTTTATTAATTTATTAGATAAAAATAGATCTTATTTTTTTAAGTTAAAAAATTACTAACTACCATTATTTTTCAAAATTAGAAAGAAAAGACATTATGTGAAAAAGCTGGAAATATAATAGAAAAATGGTAGAATAATAGTTTTATTCTATTTTATTCAACTAAACAATTAAATTAATGATTACAGCTCTATTATATTATAGTTCTATTTTATTACAGCGAACTAAATATAATGTAATTTTTTTGGCACTCCAATTTTACCATAAAAGTTATTTTAGTATTTCGTTTAATTTTTCGCTTCTTTAAATTTTTGAACATGTAATTTTTTTTTCAAATCAATTCAAAATGAATAAAAAAATTAATGTTTGTTAACTTCATGACGTAGCATACACATAAATTATCACGTGGATAACATGTCAGTATTTAATTAATTTTTTAAATTTAAAAACATTATTTTTAAAAAATAAATTTCATACTTTTTAAATAATTTTAATAATTTTTAATTTAAAAAAATATTTTTTTATTTTTTATTTTTAAAAATATTAAAAGTTAATTAAATATTAACATGTCATTTTATGAAACAATCTGTATACATGTTACGTCGATAAAATTTAAAAAAATAATTTTTTATTAATTTTAAAGTGATTTGATAAAAAAAAATTATAAAGTTTGAAATGCAAAATAAATGGTTAAAAAAGGAAAAGTGAGAGTAGGCATAATGAAAATGACTTGTGGTGGTCTCTCTCTAATTGTTTCCCAACCCAAATACCATTTCAGTCCAATTAAAAGTGCTAAACACATCTCATTGAAACTTGCTGGGAATCCGAAGGGCCCTAATTAAGTTTTTCGTGCAAATTAAATAATCCACAGTGGCGTCAATTTCAAGCGCAATGTCGGTCAAGGAACATGCCAAGCGGAGGCAAATGAATTGCTTTAATCCATGGTTAAACGCCTTCACAGTTCACACTCCACCTACCATAATTAAGCTTAATTGAACCCATAATCAACCCAATTAAGTACTTTTTTCGGTTGAAAGCCAATTAAGTAAATAAATGCTCTTCACAGACACCAAATTTTTCAATAACTTCTAATTACCATGTTGCACTTATAATTCGGGTTAGGCTGATTATTTAATTATATTAAATTATAGAATAAATATTTAGAGATTAAAATTTATTTTAATTTTTATATTTTTAAAATCTAATTTTTTATTTATATTTTTAAGATTTTTATAATTTATAATTTTATTTTTAAATTAGATTTAATCTTATAGGATTTTAATAAAAATTTAACGATATTAATTATCTAGATTAATTAATAATATTATAAAAATATAAAAATTAAAATTAAATATCAAATTGAATAATATTATAAAAATATAAAGATTAAAATTAAATATCAAATTTAACCTAAGAGACCTAAAATGTAAAAAAAATAAAAATCTGCCACGTGTGGACAAAATGGAAGGTCCCTTTTATATAAAGTTATGTAGATGCGAATTCAGTGGCTTGACGGTCAGTCGGTCATTGAAGAGGCAAAGCCCAACACCCGCTGGGAACACAGCGACTTGGTTTCACGACAATTGTCGGAACATGTCATCTCGGCCTTCGACACGTTTCTTGGCCTCCCTCTTTTTACTACTCTTCTATTCCTTGGCCGATTCTTTTGCAGATTTGCCGTCACAGTTTCAAGCCCAACAAGAGTTGACCAACGTCAACAAGTCAGCTATTTTACCAACTTGTCCTTGCCGTCGAGCAGCCACTCTCCTAGAAATGGTACAAACCCTCGCCGTGTCTTCCTATAGCTGTTGTCATAAGCTAGTCAATGTCTATCTACTTGTAGAGGAGAGGCCGCTTGATGGATGCGTGCTTTGAATTTGATATTTCAAATTTATTCCCTTTATGAACATAAATTCTGCCTTATAATTTTAAAGCATATGATTGATATTTGAACATAATACTTACAGTTGAAGGAGCTACAGTTACTGTCAGAATCTTCTTTTAGGCACGTCTGAATTTGCTATTTTATCTGGGTTCCATGATCTATTAAGATTTTCGAGAATCAAGCCTTTTTTAATATATGTCCATCCTAGATACTTTAACCCAAAAAATGAACTAATGAAATATAGGGGAAGTCATGAAAAACTGAGCATACCAATGTTAGAAACGTATTCATGTCGAACACTTGGACCTTAGTGCGAGAAACATAGATCATGATCATATGTGCTATGCTTTTTTTTTTTCTCTTCACTCACTTTTATAGGAGATATTTTCCCCTTTTACCTAACATCTGTAAAACAGGTGAAAAACTATAAAATAATCTGGGATATGTTTTGTCAGAAAGTTATGGACCTTATGATTCATTCTCGTAGCCTTGCACCCAGGTATTGAAACATCACAAGCAAATGCAAGGCATTGTGGGTATGCTTTATTTCCTAACCTTATTTTTATGGGCATTTCACTTGTGCTTTTGTCAGGACAGTAAAAATGGCAATGAATGTCCGAAAAACATTACTGAAGCTTCACAAATTAGACATGGGTTGACTTTATTGGATGCTGATTTCTTTAACGATATAAAGGTGATGAATTTTAGCATTATTGGATGCTGATTTCTTTAACGATATAAAGGTGATGAATTTTAGCATTATGACTTCATTTCAGATAATCCTGCTTGAAGTGGGTATGCTTTATCTAATATTATCATCTTTAATTTGATTAATTCTTTCAGGTTCTTGAGATTGCAAAGGGTGCAAAAGAGTTCAATATTCCTATAATTAGAGCCAACAGGAAGTTAGTTGCTTCTATTAATGGAGGGCTGCATAACCCTTCTCCTCTGGTTTTTAACCCCGAGTGGAGCAAGGAGCAATCACAAGGCAAGGCCAGCAGGTTTAATCATCCTTCAGCTTCCGGCATTCAAAGGCCAAACAATGAAGAAGATATAGCCTTTATGAGTGTGAGTCAATTGATATAGCTTTTATAAAAGAAAACAAATGGCTTTGATCTGATTATTGTATGCGACTTTCCCGGTCTTTATTATCAGGTTCTCAAACTAGGAGAACTCATAAAGAAAAAACAGATTACTTCTGAGGAGCTTACGGGAATTTTTCTTAAGAGATTGAGAAGGTAGAAATAAAAAATCCGGTTATGTTTATGCATTTATAATGTCTAATACCCTTTTTTTCCCTCAAACACATTGATTCTTTATTGCTAAAATACCAGATACAATCCGGTACTTGAATCTGTAGTTTCTTATACTGAAGATTTAGCTTACCAGCAAGCGAAAGAAGCTGACAAGTTGCTCTCTCAAGGAGTGCATTTAGGTACCTTTTAAACAACTTGCTGCACTATACAATTATCACCTTCGGCCATAATGTTAATAACTTTTAGAATAAATTTGCTGCAATTTTCTACTTCTTTCGCTCACAATTTGTTCTTGTTCAGGTTACATTATTTTATCCAACTTTTTAGAATGGTGGCAAATGCTTGCCTGCTTAACGAAGTTAAAAAAAAAAATAGCTCTTTTTGTATTAGTTTATTGTCAATTTTTTTATTGGTTTGAGAGTTATATATTACTTTGTATTTTAGGACCTCTACATGGCATCCCTTATGGATTGAAGGATATAATCTCAGTACCTCTGTACAAGACAACTTGGGGTTCAACAACTTTCAAAAATCAAGTGCTTAATATTGAAGCATGGGTGTATAAGAGGTATTATGCATCAGTGAAAACTGAAATCATTGTGAGCTTATGGAAAGTTTTTTTAGTTAGATGACATTATTCACTCTTATGAATTGTCAATGCAGGTTAAAATCTGCAGGGGCAGTTCTTGTTGCAAAGCTTAGTCTGGCATAGTCTCAGGCCTGCGGTATGTCTGGTATTTTTTTATTTTAAGTTCAATTTATCATTCATTTCCTCCAGTATTTATCCTAAACATGAAATAAGCCATACTATTTTTAGGTCTAACAATCTTTTTCATGATCAAACATGTTGATCTAGTATTGAACCTAAACCAGATGCACATTGCTTCGTCTAAGAAATTAAATTTTCATTACAGGTATGATTCCATTTGCAATTGGTTCAGAAACAGCCGGTTCCATTACTTACCCTGCATCTCAGTGTGGTGTGACAGCATTGCGGCCAACTTTTGGTTCAGTTGGACGAACCGGTGTGATGAGCCTATCAGAAAGCTTGGTAATACCATTAGGGAGAGGAATCTTCTTTGACTGAAAGTATTTAATTATCCAGCCCCCATTTTTGCTCCAGCCAGTGGGTGTGATGTTCCAATAACTTTCTATGCGCTCCTTTTAACAGGACAAGCTTGGTCCATTCTGTCGAAATGCTGCTGATTGTGCGGTTATTCTAGATGTCATTCGAGGGAAAGATCCAGATGATCTTTCTTCAAGAGACATTCCCTTTGGTGACCCATTCTCTGTTGATATCACAAAGCTTACAGTTGGTTATCTTGACGATGCTGACATGGAGGTTAGATTTCATAAACATCTGGCTAAAACTTGAGTTAGTTATGCAACCGCAACAGATGCACAATAATAAATAAATAAAACATATGTCAGAATTGCTATAAATTAATTGATTGAACTGCAATATTATATCTTTTTCTCTTAGAAATAACTTTGATATAAAGTAACTATTGAAGTAACTCTTAAGGTCTTGACTTTTTTCTAAAACCAGGTTGTTCATGTGCTTGAATCAAAAGGTGTTAAAGTGGTTCCTTTCAAACTGAACTACACTGTCGATTCTGTTCAAGGCATCCTAAATTTCACGATGGATGTTGACATGTTAGCACATTTTGATGAATGGCAACGATCTGGGAAGGATGATGATTATGAAGCTCAAGATCAATGGCCTGTTGAGTTACGTCGTGCACGTGTGGTTTCAGCTGTAGATTATTTGCAGGTCTGTTTTTTACTCTCTAATTATTGGTTGATATTATAGTTTGGATGAAATCATACAACTTTTGAAAACATTTTCTAATGAGCTATTAGAAGACACGTACTTCTTTTACTTTCAATTTTTGAGTAGGAAAACCGGAAACAGTCTTCAAAGATATGGAGATTTAGGATGTGGGACATCAGCAGGAATGCATGGAAATCGGGGATTTAGGTCTAAAAGTAGCCCGTCTGATCATTTAGCACTGGAGTGGATAGCGCTTAATCCGAAATCTAGAGAGAAAAGATAGAATCATTTTTCATTTTTTCTCGTGATGTTTTTTCCCCTCTATTTTCACTATTTTTATAAAGTTCCACAGGCACAAAGAGCTCGTGGAAAGTTAATCCAAGAAGTGAAAGAAAACTTCAATGTTGATGCATTCATTGGAAATGCAACGGATTGGGAGCGAGTATGCATGGGAAATCTCGTAGGTTTGCCAGTAATTGTTGTTCCGACTGGGTTCAAAAACATACCTAATCCACCTCCAACTGGTACTCGTAGACGAACCACAGTCAACACGGGCATATATGCTCCTCCTAACCATGATCACATCGTAAGTTTCCGGATCCATGATCCATGGACTTGATCCACTTTTAGTTCTAATGTGGATTGTAGCATACAGTGGATATAGAAAGTAACTATAATCATCAGAAATCTCAGAATGCAACTGTTTTGTGTCTCATTTTATTCCTCCCATTTTCTCACTGCAGGCATTAGCCTTAGCAATGGCTTACCAGTCTGCAACAAATCACCATAAGCAGCGGCCCCCGATAGATGAGCTGGGACCAAACGACACAATATCCAATCCCCCTACCGTTCCCATCCCTCCTAGACGCTTGCATATGTAACAAAGTTTGTAAGAAACCCTTTAGTGCTTACCATTTGTCAAAGCCTGCTCCAGACTGTAACCTGTACCTGAGAACAATATCATCGTTCAAAATGGCAAGATTTGACGGATAACACGTCTAGGTTTTTTTTTTCCTTGTTTCTTTCGCCATATAACGATTCTATTAAACATCTGATTCAGTAGGCAACCATAAGATGTATTGAAAGTTTGAAACTTCAATTTTCAGCTGGAAGTTTTGCAGGTTTAATCCATCGTATTACTTACCCCAGAACTTCATTTCCTTCTTTAGGTCTAATAATTGGTATAATAATAACAATATATAATCGAGTATTTTACCGTGTTTACATTATACACATCTGAATTAACTAAAATATTGGGAATAAATACGCAGCATATTTTGTATTATGTTGAAATGTTTAGTGTGGATAAAAGTGTTAAAAACTTTTTAATGTTAATTTATGTTTTTAGAGTTGATTTCAAGATTAGATATTACCTCGCTCGAGAGGAAATCCATCTATTTGTATTATACTTAGCTTTTGTTGGAATACTGTAAGTAACTAATAGTTATTACTAAAAAAACTAATGAAAGAATATAAATAATAATGAATTGAGAGAAATAAGAATCTACATACATGGACTTGTGCAGCTAATTACTGTTGTTGACAGACGAACAAAATACAACTAACTTACACCAACTTCACTACTCATTTATCACATGCTTCATTTTCAAAAGTTTTTTCATTATATTAACAATTATATCATTTGATTATTATTTCACTATTCTCTATACCAAAAGTTATATTATTTATTTTAAAAAATATTTATGAAATAATTATATTTATTTAAAAAATGAGTGTATCGAATAATTTATTTTTTTTATCATGTTTATGTGTAGATACATGATAACTCAAAGAATTAAAGTTCATTTCCGGGATTTGAAAAAAATTCAAAATCTATTTTTCTTTCATCTTTTATATAGAATTATTACATAAGTTATTTATAGAAATTGCTGGTTTTGTTATACACTATTGATGCTTAGTGGATTGTTTTTATTAGTGTGAATGACTGATAGTGTAATGGCCTAAATTCAAAGTTATCGGAACAGTGGTTTCGTAACCACAAATCCGATTTAAAGAGAAATTTATTTCAATATTTTTGCATGAAAATTGATATGATAGGAAAATCGTATAAAAATATTGATAGAAAAAAAATTTACCGATTTAATGGTTAGTTAGAAAAAGAATTTATTGAAGAAATTGGGTAAAAACAAGGTATCGAGACTTCTATCTCGTAAAACCGAGTCAAAAATAATATTATAAATATTTATGAAATCAACAGAAAAATTGATAAATTAAGGGTAAAATTGGAATATTGCAAAATTAACTAAATAAAGCTAGGACTAAATAGGAAATATCTAGATTTCTCTTCATTTCTCTTCAATTCCAGCAGCTAAAAACGCCATAGGAGGGTTCTCTGAGCTGGTATTTCATAATTTTTGCACCAAATCGAGAAGATTCAAATACGAAGCTAGATCGAGGAAAGGAAAAAGTTCGGGATTAGTAGATTTTTTGTTTACAAACAAGTATCAAGGTAAGTTCGTGTAACTTGAATTATATTCTTAAATGCTTGAAATGTATGTTATTGATGTGAATATAATTTGAATGTTCATTGTATGAAAATTGATGAAACATTGATATATTTGATAAAATGGGGAAGAAATCCCGGTTGAATGAAAGGAAAATTCGATGGATCTATGAAAAGGAATTGACGGTAAAAAGGATCTAGCCCGGACGGGTGATCCTATTCTGATATAGCCCTCCCGAAGAATATGTGTAAAATGGATTTAGCTCGGACGGGTAATCCGAATTAGGGTCTGAATTTAGCCTGGACTGGTAATTCAGATCCAAGCTCATTAGAGTAATTGTCGTTGCAGGGGATTTAGCCTGGACTGGTAATCTCGACAATACTTCATGAGTTTATATTGCAGGGCATTTAGCCTGGACTAGTAATCCCGCTGCAAGGTTGAGGTTCGCGGGAGTGTGCTCTCTGAAATGGAAATGTGCGCACATGAATATGAATTGACGGACCCGGAATTGTACACTAAAAGTGTACCTCTGAAAAATCCATCGAAATTCTGATAAATTCATCGGGATAAATATAGAAAAATAACAAGGAAATGGAAATCATGGTATTGACGAGCTCATCAATCATGGTATATATTATTGGTACATGGAAATTATTGTACTAACTTGAATGTTGAGTTTGTGGATATTAGGGTAATAATGCATTGAATGGATATAGGAATGTTTATTGTATTGTATTGAAAATATTAGGTAAGTATAATTCTTGTTACATGAGCTTACTAAGCACAAAATGCTTACCCCGTTTCCTTTTCCTCTATTTTGTAGTGTTAAGAGCTCGGAGATCGGATTTGGTCAGAGACACATCACACTATCAACTTCAGGACTTCGGTATATAAAGAAACTTTATTTTGGAAATTAATGGCATGTATAAGCTAATAAAGTAAATGATTCTATGAAATGAATGTAAGGTCAGCCAATGGTATGGCTAACAAATCTTGGTTTTGTTATGTGATGAGGTTATCTTATAAAAATGCATGAATCTATATTGAAAATATGTTGAATTGGATGGGTTGATTTGGATTGGTCTCGATATAATATTGCAGGGAAGTTTAGATATCTGTAAAGGGATTATATTGAGTTTTCCTAAAAAAAATAATAATAATAATTCGTAAACTCCAGTAATACCTCGTACCCTATTCCGGTAATGAATACGGGTAGGAGGTATTACATTTATTGGTATCGGAGCTACAGTTTAGCCGGTTCTAGGACCGATGTAGTAAATACGGGATTAGCTATACATGCCATTTAAATTATTATTAATAGTGTGATATCTCCTGACCATTTAAAATGTGTTTTTCTTATAGTAATGTCATCCGACCAAGCTCAATCTGAGGAAGCTGGGAGTCATGCTCCGGCTTCAGTACAAAGAGAAGAAACTAGCAGTAGAAGGCCCGAGACAGAAGGTCGAGGGGAGGAGGCAAAAACAGCCTTCTTTCAAATGATGAATGAATAGTTTAATCAATACTTAAGAACTAACCCTGTAGTGCAGCAAGTTCAAGCTCCCCCTCCTACTCCTCCACCGGTTCCCGAGATCCCACAGGGTACAGGTACTGAATCTGTCAGAAAAAGGGAAAGCTCTAGTAGATAAAATTCTAAAATATGGGGCCAAAGAATTTCGAGCAGCAATTGATGATGATTCTGAACGGGCTGAATTCTGGTTAGAAAACACTACCCGCGTTTTGGAGGAATTATCTTGTACATCAGAAGAATGTCTAAAATATGCCGTCTCACTGCTAAAAGACACAGCTTACCATTGGTGGAATACTAAAGCTTCAATTGTTCCGAAAGAAGAAATTACATGGGAATTCTTTCAGACCAAGTTCAGAAAGAAATATATCAGCCAGAGGTTTCTCGATCAGAAGAGAAAAGAATTTCTTAAGCTGAAACAGGGTAACAGATCTGTATCTGAGTATGAAAGAGAATTTGTTCGATTGAGTAAATATGCTCGAGAATGGGTACAGTTAGAAGCTGAAATGTTCAAACGATTCGAAAAAGGGTTGAATGAAGACATTAAGCTACTGATCAGAATTCTTGAAATTCGAAAGTTTGCTACATTGACAGAGAGAGCTTATAAAGCAGAAGAATTGAGCAAAGAAAAGAAACAGGCTGAGAGGGAAGCTCGAATTTTTAGTAAAAAACCGATGGGAAAATCCCAGTTTTCTGCTTCAAAGAAATTGAAGAAGTATCAGGATCGTTCTACCTCAGCCATTGGGTATTCGGGCAGAGAGCGAGGTTCTCAACGCACTAATCCAAGGCCTTCTACTCCATCAGTGACCAGCCTTGGCAGTGTTGGCACTCCTAAACCGAGATGCCAGTACTGTAATAAAGCTCATTTTGGTGTATGTCGATTAAAGAGCGGGGCTTGTTACCGATGTGGTTCTTTTGACCATTTCCTCAGAGATTGTCCAGAAATGGGTGAAAAAGAAGCTGAACAGATATCGAAGCTGAGTAATCCAGTTTCGAGAGGTAGACCACCTCGACCATCCGGTAATGTTAGTGGTAGTCGAGGAGCTACAAAAGATACTGCAGGTAGGCCTGAGGCACGAGCACCTGCTAGGACATATGTCATTCGTGCCAGAGAAGATGCCTCAGCACCCGATGTTATTATTGGTACATTTTCTTTACTTGATACTGATATTACTGCATTGATTGATCCTGGTTCTACGCATTCATATATATGTGTTAAACTTGCAATTATTAAAAATTTATCTATTGAATGTAACACCCTCTAACCCCAAACCGTCCCCGGAATAGGGTTACAGGGCATTACTGAAAACAGACAAACTTTATTATTACAAATTGAAAATAACCACAAATTTATACTCAAAATAAGGTTAATTACCCTTATCGAGGTTCTACGGACCTAATATGAACCTTTCGTGGGGTTAGGATTCGAATCCTAACTCTACAGGCCTCCCTGAAACACTAAACACAATTATACAAACCAATCCAATTCACTTCCACATAACATGTAACTATATACCATTCATTTCATAAACTTAGGAATCGTCCCTTTATACGTCAAACTCCTTAAAGTTTATACACCATCTTTTACATTCAAAACATTAAATATATACAAATGACCACCTAAAACCTAGTACATGCCACATTACCAAAAGATAAGATTTTTACCACAAAATGAGCTGGAGTCGGAGATGATTTTGAATGCAGAACCGAACTCTATTTTACCTAACCTGCGCACGGAAAACAACCGTACGCTGAGTATTGAAAATACTCAGTGGTATTATCATAATTCAATTCATAACATCAAATCAAGTTCAAAACATAAATGCACAAGTAGTCAATTGAATATGCCAATTCATGTCATATTAATGACATTCAAATGATTATAAAATTTTCACCATGTAAACACTTAATTCATAACACTTTCATGTATACATAATTCATAAACATAAAGTTCATGCTTTCAACTTCACAACACAATTTCTTTTCACATTTCGTATCATCATTTTCTTTCACCTTTCATTCGATAATTCAGATAATCAGATTCAGATAATTTTGCTCATTTCACTTATAGGCCCTATTAACCTGACTCGGACCAAGGTGGATACGCGAATCCAACCAAACACACCAGAGTGGCGACCAATGCCTCATCGGATAGTTCGAAGTAAATCAGATCTATGGCACACCAAGTACCTCATCGGCCAAGCCGAAGCAATGTGGCTACCAAAGCCTCATCGAAACTATCCGAAGTAAATCTATGGCACACCTAGTGCCTCATCGACTCGAGGTCGAAGAATCTCTGAACTCTTCCAATCCTATGGCATGCCGATTATATCCACTAAGCTCGACTAGTTAATAGGGTTTCCATCATATTTCCATTTCCGAAACATTTTCACATTTCAATCAATTCTCTTATATTTCTCAATGTAATCACAACTAATCAACAATTCACATTCAAGTCATTTTCACGCACATTCATATATATATTACAATTAAATATGCAATAATAAATACTATGAATTATGATAATACAAACCGATTTTCCCCGAGCTATTCCTCGACTACTTTCTCTTTCCCCTTTGTATTGGATGCCTCAGTTCCTTTGTTTGCTACGAAAATTAGCATAATTATAATTAATCAATATAATACAATCCAATTTAATTCATGAGTATAAACATGCAAATTTGACCATTTTTTTAAGATATATAATTTCACCATTAAGCTGTCTGTTTGAGTCATTGTTACTAAATTATTTATATCTTGAGCTAAGAAACTCCAAATTAATATCGGTAAATTTTCCTTGAAACTAAACTCATATATATTCTCACCATAAAATTTTAAGAATTTTTGGTCTAGCCAATTAGTACATTTTATTCATTAAATACTCCCCTATTACTCCATTCGACAGTTCTGACCTCTCTCTACTAAAAATCAATTATCTCATTGTACAGAACTCAAATAAGGTTCTTATTTATTTATTTTAAAACTAGATTAATTAAGGAGTTCACACATATAAATTATACTCCATAATGATTTTTTTACAATTTTTAATGGTTTTCCAAAGTCAAAATAGAGTGTCTCGAAATCACCCTGAACCAGTCTTACAAAATTTCAAATATCTCTTGATTCATAAATTCATTGCTTACACTGTTTCCACTATAAGAAACTAGACCCAATAATCTTTAATTTCATATCTTATTCATCCTCCAATTCAATTTCTAAAATTTTTAGTGAATTTTCAAAGTCAGACCATTGCTACTTCCCAAAACTGTTTTGATGTAAAATGCTAATAACCAAGTTTATAACACCAATTCACACCTTATTTCTATTCAATTTCCATCAAAATATTCATATAACTATCAAATTTTCATCATTTTTCTATAATTCTGAATTTCTTTCAATTTAATTCCTAAAACTCAAAACTTATGGCTTGTTTTACAATTAAGTCCCTAATTCCATTCAAATTCAAAATTTTATCAAATTAATCCCTAATTTCATCATTTCTTCAACATAAACCCTAATCAAACCTTCATTAATTTTCAATATTTTCTCATGAATTCAAGAAAATCTTTCTCTAAAGCTTCAAAAATACCAAAATTAGAAAGGAAAGGGCTTAATTAACTTTCCAATTTAACTTTCTAACTTCAATTCTCCAATTTTTCCTTTTTCTTTCTTCGTTTCCTTTCTTTCTCTGTTTCGTGAGCTTCTCTGTTCTTTTCTATCTTTCTTTTTCTTTTATTTCCTTTTTATTTACTTTACTTTTAATAATAATAATTTAATATATATTTTAACACATAAAAATCTCAGATTTTTATGTTTATGTCGCCTCACTTAGGACAAATGGCATAATTGCCATTTTGGTCCTTTTTATTTAATTACTCTTAATTAAATTAAATTCACTTAATTAAACTCTAATTTAACTCATAATTATCCTCATAAATATTTTTAATAAATATTTACGGACTTAATTTTCTAAGACGGAGGCCCTACGACTCGTTTTTCCGGTGCCCGGGAATTTGGGTCATTATATTTCTCTCCCTCTAAAAAAAAATCGTCCTCGAAATTTACCTGAGAATAGGTGAGGGTACTAAGTTCTCATAGTTTCTTCCGGTTCCCATGTTGCTTCTTCCATTTTATGACTTCTCCAAAGTACTTTTACTAAAGGAACTCTTTTATTTCTTAATTCCTTTACCTCTCGGGCTAAAATCTCAACTGGTTTTTCTTCGTATGATAAATCTGGTCGAAGCTCAATATCCTTAGTAGTTATGACATGAGAAGGATCTTATCGATATCTTCGGAGCATTGAAACATGAAAAACATCGTGTATTTTCTGTAACTCTGGAGGTAAAGCTAACCGATAAGCCACTGGTCCAATTCTCTCTACTATCTCATACGGTCCAATGAAACGAGGACTCAATTTACCTTTCCTGCCAAATCTCAACACTTTCTTCCAAGGAGAGACTTTAAGAAATACTTTATCGCCAACCGAATACTCAATGTCCCGTCATTTTAAATCGGCATAAGACTTTTATCTGTCAAAAGCTGCTTTTAATCTCTCTCGTATCTTCTTGACTGTTTCTTCAGTTTCTTGGATCAATTCTGGCCCAATCACTTTTCTTTCATTCAGCTCTGTCCAACACACGGGTGATCTACATCTTCGTCAATATAATGCTTCATACGGAGCCATTTGAATACCAGATTGGAAACTATTATTATAAACAAATTCAGCTAAAGGCAAATAACGTTCCCAACCTGATTCAAGCTCCATAATACAAGCTCGAAGCATATCTTCTAAAATCTGAATTACCCGTTCAGACTGTCCGTCAGTTTGCGGATGAAATGCTGTGCTAAAATTAAGCCGTGTACCCAAGGATTCATGTAATTGCCTCCAAAATCTCGATGTGAACCGAGGATCTCGATCTGAAATTATTGATTCTGGAATACCGTGTAGTTTAACAATTTCTCGGATATATACCTCAGCAAGTCTCTGTAACGACCAATCTGTTCTAACTGCTATAAAATGTGCTGACTTAGTAAGTCTATCAATTATCACCCAAATAGCATTCTTTTTACTCGCTGACAACGGTAGTCCCGTAACAAAATCCATTGTGATACGATCCCATTTCCATTCAGGAATATTAATAGGCTGAAGTAAACCAGTCGGTACCTGATGTTCTGCCTTTACCCGTTGACATGTAAGGCATTTACCAACATATTCAACTATGTCTCTTTTCATTTCGGGCCACCAATACAAATTTCGTAAATTACGATACATTTTTGTACCTCCGGGGTGTAGAGCAAATGAGCCATCATGTGCTTCTCGAAGTATTAGTTCTTTCAATTCAGAGTTATCTGGAATACAAACTCGATCTTGGTACCTTAAGCATCCATGTGCATCAATACTGAAGTTCTCTACTGTACCACTCTGTATCATCTCTCTTTTCTTCACCAACTTATCATCTCCCAACTGAGCTGCTCTAATCTGCTCAAATATTACCGGTTTTACTTTTAACTCGTCTAACAGATTTCCATCATTAGTGATACTGAGCTGTGCAAACATGGCTCTCAACTCAATTGCAGCTTTTCTACTCAATGCATCCGCTACTATATTTGCTTTTCGCGGATGGTAGTCTATAACACAATCACAGTCTTTCAAGAGCTCGATCCACCGTCTCTGTCTCAAATTCAATTCTTTCTGGGAAAGAAGATAATTTAGACTTTTATGATCAGTGAATATGTAACATTTTTCACCATAAAGATAATGCCTCCAAATCTTCAAAGCAAAAATCACAACTGCTAACTCCAGGTCATGTGTCGGATGATTACACTCGTGTGGTTTCAACTGACGAGATGCATAAGCAATAACTTTTCCGTCTTGCATCAGTACACAACCCAAACCACTTAAAGAAGCATCACTGTACACAATAAAATCCTTTCCTGATTCGGGTAATGTTAAAACTGGTGCCTCGGTTAACATTTGCTTCAATGTCTCAAAACTCTTCTGACATTGGTCATCCCATATAAAAGAAACATTCTTCTGTAGCAACTTAGTCATCGGCATGGCTATTTTCGAGAATCCATTTACAAATCTTCTATAATATCCAGCCAAACCAAGAAAACTACGTACCTCATACACATTCCTTGGAACTTTCCATTGAACTATGGCTTCAGTTTTCTTCGGATCAACTCTGATTCCTTCCGCTGATACTACATGTCCCAGGAATACAACCTCTGATAACCAGAACTCACATTTACTTAATTTCCCATACAATTGCTTTTCCCGCAAAATCTGTAACACTGTTCTGAGATGCTCATCATGCTCTGTTTCTGTCTTCAAATAAACAAGTATATCATCAATGAAGACCACAACAAATTGATCCAAATACGGCTGAAATATACGGTTCATCAGATCCATAAAAGCAGCTGGAGCATTAGTCAATCCAAATGGCATTACTAAAAATTCATAATGACCATACCTCGTACGGAAAGCTGTCTTCGGTACATCACATTCTTTTACTTTCAGTTGGTAGTAACCCGATCTCAAATCTGTCTTCGGTACCTCATCGGCCAAGCCGAAGCAATGTGGCTACCAAAGCCTCATCGAAACTATCCGAAGTAAATCTATGGCACACCTAGTGCCTCATCGACTCGAGGTCGAAGAATCTCTGAACTCTTCCAATCCTATGGCATGCCGATTATATCCACTAAGCCCGACTAGTTAATAGGGTTTCCATCATATTTCCATTTCCGAAACATTTTCACATTTCAATCAATTCTCTTATATTTCTCAATGTAATCACAACTAATCAACAATTCACATTCAAGTCATTTTCACGCACATTCATATATATATTACAATTAAATATGCAATAATAAATACTATGAATTATGATAATACAAACCGATTTTTCCCGAGCTATTCCTCAACTACTTTCTCTTTCCCCTTTGTATTGGATGCCTCGGTTCCTTTGTTTGCTACGAAAATTAGCATAATTATAATTAATTAATATAATACAATCCAATTTAATTCATGAGTATAAACATGCAAATTTGACCATTTTTTTTAAGATATATAATTTTACCATTAAGCTATCTATTTGAGTCATTGTTACTAAATTATTTATATCTTGAGCTACGAAACTCCAAATTAATATCCGTAAATTTTCATTGAAACTAGACTCATATATCTTCTCACCATAAAATTTTCAGAATTTTTTGATCTAGCCAATTAGTACAGTTTATTCATTAAATACTCCCCTGTTACTCCATTCGACAGTTCTGACCTCTCTCTACTAAAAATAAATTATATCATTGTACAGAACTTGAATAAGGTTCTTATTTATTTCTTTTAAAACTAGATTCATTAAGGAGTTCACACATATAAATTATACTCCATAATAATTTTTTTACAATTTTTAATGGTTTTCCAAAGTCAAAACAGAGTGTCTCGAAATCACCCTGAACCAGTCTTACAAAATTTCAAATATCTCTTGATTCATAAATTCATTGCTTACACTGTTTCCACTATAAGAAACTAGACCCAATAATCTTTAATTTCATATCTTATTCATCCTCCAATTCAATTCCTAAAATTTTTAGTGAATTTTCAAAGTCAGACCATTGCTACTTCCCAAAACTGTTTTGATGTAAAATGCTAATAACCAAGTTTATAACACCAATTCACACCTTATTTCTATTCAATTTCCATCAAAATATTCATATAACTATCAAATTTTCATCATTTTTCTATAATTCCGAATTTCTTTCAATTTAATTCCTAAAACTCAAAACTTATGGCTTGTTTTACAATTAAGTCCCTAATTCCATTCAAATTCAAAATTTTATCAAATTAATCCCTGATTTCATCATTTCTTCAACATAAACCCTAATCAAACCTTCATTAATTTTGTATATTTTCTCATGAATTCAAGAAAATCTTTCTCTAAAGCTTCAAAAATACCAAAATTAGAAAGGAAAGGGCTTAATTAACTTACCAATTTAACTTTCCAGCTTCAATTCTCCAATTTTTCCTTTTTCTTTCTTCCTTTCCTTTCTTTCTTTGTTTCGTGAGCTTCTCTGTTCTTTTCTATCTTTCTTTTTCTTTTATTTCCTTTTTATTTACTTTACTTTTAATAATAATAATTTAATATATATTTTAACACATAAAAATCTCAGATTTTTATGTTTATGCCGCCTCACTTAGGACAAATGGCATAATTGCCATTTTGGTTTTTTTTATTTAATTACTCTTAATTAAATTAAATTCACTTAATTAAACTCTAATTTAACTCATAATTATCCTCATAAATATTTTTAATAAATATTTACGGACTTAATTTCCTAAGACGGAGGCCCTACGACTCGTTTTTCCGGTGCCCGGGAATTTGGGTCATTACATTGAACCTATTGAATTTGTGGTTAAAGTCTCGAACCCCCTGGGCAAGTCTGTGTTGGTGGATAAAATTTGTAAAAATTGTCCACTGATGGTAAGAGATTATTGTTTCCCGGCTGATTTGATGTTAGTGCCATTTGATGAATTTGACGTGATATTGGGCATGGATTGGTTAACCCAGCATGATGCGGTGGTAAATTGCAGACAAAAATATATTGTGCTAAAATGTCAGAATGGTGAGTTGCTCCGGGTTAAATCTAATCAGACAGAGGGGTTATCTGATATGATTTCAGTAATGGCAGCACAGAGGTATGTCAAAAAAGGGTATGACGCTTACTTGGCTTATGTACTTGACACCAAAGTATCTGAGTCAAAAATACAGGCAATTCCAGTGGTATGTGAATTTTCCGATGTGTTTCCAGAGGAATTACCAGGATTGCCACCAGAAAGAGAAGTGAAATTTTCTATAGATTTGATTCCGGGAACTACTCCGGTTTCCATAGCTCTGTACCGGATGGCTCATACAGAATTAAAAGAGTTAAATACACAGTTGCAAGAGCTTGTTGATAGTGGTTTTATTCGACCGAGTCATTCACCTTGGGGTGCTCCGGTTCTGTTTGTGAAAAAGAAAGACGGGTCCTTAAGATTATGTATCGACTACCGACAGCTTAATAAAGTAACCATAAAGAATAAGTACCCGTTACCCCAGATTGATGATTTATTTGATCAGCTAAAAAGTGCTACTGTGTTTTCAAAGATTGATCTTCGATCAGGTTATTATCAGTTACGGGTAAAATAGTCAGATGTGCCAAAAACAGCCTTTAGAACCAGGTACGAGAATTATGAGTTTCTAGTTATGCCGTTTGGGCTAACTAATGCACCTGCAGTATTCATGGATTTAATGAATCGGATATTCAGACCATACTTAGACAAATTTTTGGTAGTATTCATTGATGATATTTTGGTTTATTCTCGGGATGAAGAAGAACATGCAGAACATTTGAGAATTGTGTTGCAAATTCTGCGAGAGAAGCAATTATATGCTAAATTTAGTAAATGTGAATTTTGGCTTCGAGAAGTGGGTTTTCTAGGACATATTGTATCTGCCGAAGGCATCAGGGTAGATCCAAATAAAATCTCAGCTATTGTTAATTGGAATTCACCGAAGAATGTATCTGAAGTTAGAAGTTTCTTGGGTTTAGCTGGTTATTATCGGAGATTTGCATAGGGATTTTCTATGATAGCTTCTCCAATGACTCGATTATTGCAGAAATATGTAAAGTTCTAGTGGACTGATGAATGTCAACAAAGTTTCAACTGATTGAAAGACCTATTAACGAAAGCACCTGTATTAGTGCAGCTTGAACCGGGTAAGGAATTTGTTATTTACAGTGATGCCTCATTAAATGGTTTAGGTTGTGTTTTGATGCAAGAAGGTAAAGTAATAACCTATGCTTCAAGACAACTTAAACCACATGAAAGAAATTACCTAGTACATGATCTTGAATTAGCTGCTATTGTATTTGCAATGAAGATATGGCGGCATTACTTGTACGGTGAGAAATGTCATATTTATACTGATCATAAAGCTTGAAATATTTGATGACACAGAAAGATTTGAATTTGAGACAGCGCAGGTGGCTTGAACTGATAAAGGACTATGATTTGATTATTGATTACCATCCGGGTAAAGCTAATGTTGTAGTTGATGCTTTGTACCGAAAATCTCTGTTTGCTTTACGAGCTATGAATACTCGGTTATCATTGACTAATGATGGTTCAGTCCTAGCAGAATTAGGAGGTAAACTGATATTTTTATAGCAAATATGTGAAGCTCAGAAGAATGATGATAAGTTACAAGTTAAACGGGCACAGTGTGAGTCAAGTAATTATTCTGAATTTTAGATTGGTTCTGATGGTTGTTTATTATTCAGAGGTAGGGTATGTGTACCTCAGAATTCATAGCTCATACAGAAGATTCAACGCGAGGCTCACAGCGGTATTATGTCTGTACATTCGGGGAGTAATAAAATTTATAATGATCTGAAAAAGATGTACTGGTGGTCGGGAATGAAACGTGATATCTCTGAGTTTGTATCAAGGTGTTTAATATGTCAGCAAGTTAAAGCTGAACATCAGGTACCTTCGGGGTTACTTCAGCCAATTACTATACCGGAATGGAAATGGGAAAGAATCACTATGGATTTTGTATCGGGGTTACCTTTGTCTCCAAGGAAAAAAGATTTTATTTGGGTGATTGTTGGCCGATTGACAAAGTCAGCTCACTTTATTCCGGTACGTATGGATTATTCTTTAGATAAACTAGCTGAACTGTACATATCTGAGATTGTCAGGCTACATGGAGTGCCTGTCTCCATTATATCAGATAGAGATCCCCGATTTACGTCTCGTTTCTGGGACAAATTGTAAGAAGCCTTGGGTACTCAGTTGTATTTCAGCACTGCATTTCATCCTCAGACAGATGGCCAATCTGAGCGTGTAATTCAAGTATTGGAAGATATGCCCTGATGTTGTATACTAGAGTTTGAAGGTAATTGGGAGAGGTATCTACCTTTGATTGAATATGCTTACAATAACAGTTATCAGTATAGTATTAAAATGGCTCCGTATGAAGCTTTGTATGGTAGAAAATGTAGAACACCGTTATATTGGACAGAACTCAGCGAAAGGAAGATGCATGGGGTTGATTTGATCTGGGAAACAGAAGAAAAAGTAAAGGTTATTCGAGATAGTCTAAAAGTAGCTTCCGATCGTCAAAAATCATATGCTGACCTTAAACGAAAAGAGATTGAATTTCAAGTCGGTGACAATGTATTCCTGAAAGTGTCTCCTTGGAAGAAAGTCCTCCGATTTGTCTGAAAGGGTAAACTGAGTCCAAGATTTATCGGGCCATATGAAATCATAGAAAGAATTGAACCGGTCGCCTATCGATTGGTATTACCATCGGAACTTGATAGAATCCATAATGTTTTTCATGTATCTATGTTACGACGATATCGATCAGATCCTTCACATGTTATTTCTCCGACAGAAGTGGAGATTCAGCCGGATATGACTTACAGTGAAGAACTGGTCAAGATATTGGCACGGGAGACAAAAGAGCTTAGAAATAAAAAGATAAATTTGGTGAAAGTATTGTGGCAAAAGCACGGGATTGAGGAAGCGACATGGGAACCAAAGGAGGCAATGAGGAAACAATATCCAAACCTCTTTACTGGTAAGATTTTTGAGGACGAAAATCCTAAAAGGGAGGGAGAGTTGTAATGGCCTAAATTCAAAGTTATCGGAACAGTGGTTTCGTAACCACAAATCCGATTTAAAGAGAAATTTATTTCAATATTTTTGCATGAAAATTGATATGATAGGAAAATCGTATGAAAATATTGATAGAAAAAAAAATTATCGATTTAGTGGTTAGTTAGAAAAAGAAATTATTGAAGAAATTGGGTAAAAACAAGGTATCGAGACTTCTATCTCGTAAAATCGAGTCAAAAATAATATTATAAATATTTATGAAATGTTATTAATGTGGTATTAAAAGTTCGTTAGGAAATTTTAATGTTTGGGTAGTCAATTAAATGAAAAGGACTAAATTGTAATAGGTGTAAAAGTTGCTAGAATGATTAAATAGCTTAAGAGTCTAATGAGAAAGGATTTAATAGGCAATTAGACCCAAAAGTTATTTGCGCTGGACGGCAAGGGTATGAAATCAACAGAAAAATTGATAAATTAAGGGTAAAATTGGAATATTGCAAAATTAACTAAATAAAGCTAGGACTAAATAGGAAATATCTAGATTTCTCTTCATTTCTCTTCAATTCCAGCAGCTAAAACGCCATAGGAGGGTTCTCTAAGCTGGTATTTCATAATTTTTGCACCAAATCCAGAAGATTCAAATACGAAGCTAGATCGAGGAAAGGAAAAAGTTCGGGATTAGTAGATTTTTTGTTTACAAACAAGTATCAAGGTAAGTTCGTGTAACTTGAATTATATTCTTAAATGCTTGAAATGTATGTTATTGATGTGAATATGATTTGAATGTTCATTGTATGAAAATTGATGAAACATTGATATATTTGATAAAAATGGGAAGAAATCCCGGTTGAATGAAAGGAAAATTCGATGGATCTCTGAAAAGGAATTGACGGTAAAAAGGATCTAGCCCGGACGGGTGATCCTATTCTGATATAGCCCTCCCGAAGAATATGTGTAAAATGGATTTAGCTCGGACGGGTAATCCGAATTAGGGTCTGAATTTAGCCTGGACTGGTAATTCAGATCCAAACTCATTAGAGTAATTGTCGTTGCAGGGGATTTAGCCTGGTCTGGTAATCCCGACAATACTCTATGAGTTTATATTGCAGGGGATTTAGCCTGGACTGGTAATCCCGCTGCAAGGTTGAGGTTCGTGGGAGTGTGTTCTCTGAAATGGAAATGTGCGCACATGAATGTGAATTGACGGACCCAGAATTGTACACTAAAAGTGTACCTCTGAAAAAGCCATCGAAATTCCGATAAATTCATCGGGATAAATATAGAAAAATAACAAGGAAATGGAAATCATGGTATTGACGAGCTCATCAATCATGGTATATATTATTGGTACATGGAAATTATTGTACTAACTTGAATGTTGAGTTTGTGCATATTAGGGTAATAATGCATTGAATGGATATAGGAATGTTTATTGTATTGTATTGAAAATATTAGGTAAGTATAATTCTTGTTACATGAGCTTACTAAGCACAAAATGCTTACCCCGTTTCCTTTTCCTCTATTTTGTAGTGTTAAGAGCTCGGAGATCGGATTTGGTCGGAGACACATCACACTATCAACTTCAGGACTTCGGTATATAAAGAAACTTTATTTTGGAAATTAATGGCATGTATAAGCTAATAAAGTAAATGATTCTATGAAATGAATGTAAGGTCAGCCAATGGTATGGCTAACAAATCTTGGTTTTGTTATGTGATGAGGTTATCTTATAAAAATGCATGAATCTATATTGAAAATATGTTGAATTGGATTGGTTGATTTGGATTGGTCTCGATATAATATTGCAGGGAAGTTTAGATATCTGTAAAGGGATTATATTGAGTTTTCCTAAAAAATAATAATAATAATAATTCGTAAACTCCGGTAATACCTCGTACCCTATTCCGGTAATGAATACGGGTAGGGGGTATTACAGATAGTCATTGGATTTTATTTTATCTCTAAGTTCATTTATTTATAACTCTTTTGCAAATTAAAATCTAAGTAAAATCAAATAGAACTTTAAAAAGTGTCATGATTACATATCTCGAATCTTTCAATTAATTTTTTATAAATTTATTTTAATCCACAATTTTGAAGTTCTAATTTTTTTAAAGTTAATAAGAAATTAAAGAAAATATATCAATTTTATCACACATTCACATAATGCTGCAAAATATAATACTGTGAGAATGGATATCAATCGTGGACATTGAAATCAATGATGTTGTTAACTTTTGATTTAGAATAGATCTTGGTAGCAAGAACAGGGATGCTAGATTATTTATATTATTATTTAAGTCTATGATTAAGTTGGTTGTAATTAAAATAATTTATATTATTTGAGAGTATTTTAATATTTTTATTTAATAAAAATTAATAAATAAAAAGGTTGAATATGGTGGAATTTAAACCCATGCGGTAAAATCTTAAATTTACCACTTAACAAAAACTTTATTTTTTATAAATTTTATACATTTTCATTTGACATAATAATTTTTTTGCCCCCTAACTTTACAGAAAAAAAATCAGTTAAGCCTTCATTTAATTTTTTGACTCTTTTAGTCATTGAACTTGTATTTTTTTTGTCAACTTACCACAAAACAGATCGAAAAGTTAGCATTTGTTAATTTTGTTGAAGTGATATACACGTGGATTGCCATATAAATAAAACGTTTAACATTTAATTAATTTTTAATTTTTTTAAAACATTTAAAAATGTATTTTTATATTTTAATAATTTTAAGAATTTTTAATTTTTAAAAATATTTTTTTTATAAATTTTATAAAAATTAAGTTTAAAATTTTAATTAAATGCTTACATACAATCCAAATGGCAATTCACATGTATGTCACATCAACAAAATTAGCAAACGTTGACTTTTCCATCCATTTTGTAGTGAGTTGATAAAAAAAATGCAAGTTTAAAGATTAAAATAGACGAAAAATTAAAAAGAGGTTTAAATGACTTTTTTTTTGTAAAGTTGAAGGGTCAAAAAAGTTATTATGCCAATGAAAATATATAAAACTTATAAAAATAAATTTTGGTTAAGTGGTAAATTTAAGGTTTTATCAACACAATTAGGTGGGTTCAAATCTCACCATATGGATTTTTATTTTATTTTATTGATTTTTCTATAATTTTCCTGACTGGGTTATTGTTCGATTGACTCGTGACAACAATTTAGTGAGAGGCTTAAATAATAATGTATATAATTTTTTTTAGAATTAACAATATAAATAATTAAATAGGTGTAATAGTGTCAATAAACTATTGTCCAGTTTTGTTACTTAAATAATAACATAAAGAAAAGCTTATTTATTACATTATAATTAAATTACCTCTTAATACAAAAGGAATAATTAACCCAATGTTACTTCTATTTTTATACAGCTGGTAATCGATTGGAATCTCTTAATCAAATTTTTGCAAATATTTTGGGGTTTTATTAGAATCTTCTTGGCGCAATTGATTCCAATGTTGTTGAGTGCCCAAATTCTTTGTTTCAAGAGTTACTGCCTAAACTATCTAACAATGTTCATTGTATGTTGACTAGCCCTATTACCAATGAGGAGATAAAGATAGCTATTTTTGGGCAAGGGAAAGAGAAATCTCCTGGTCTTGACAGTTTCATAGCTTTCTTCTTCAAAATTGCATGGGGTATAATGAGGCCTGATTTTCTTGAGGTTGTTCAGTATTTTTTTTTTTGCATCCTCCACTCTATTGGCTTCCTTTAATGCTACTTCTGTAATGACCCAAAATTCACGGGTACCGAAAAAGTGAGTTATAGGACATTCGTCTTAGTGAAATAAGTTTGAAAATAATTATTAGAAATATTTATGAGTTTAGTGGTGTGTCTAATTATGTTTTAATTAGGTGAAATTAACTTAATCTAGAGTAATTAGTAAAAATGGACTAAATTGAATAAGGGGTAAAAATTTAATTATAAAATAATAGAAAGTAGAAAGGCTAAAATGGCAATTGAGCCATTTGCAAAAGATGAGGCGGTATGTGTTAAAAAAATTCTAAGATTTTATTATTATTATTATTAATTATTAGTATGGTTTTATATTAAATTATTATTATTATTATTATTATTATTATTATGGTTTCATATTAAGTTATAATTATTTAATTGGTATTATTATTAAATAAATTAAATAGTAGACAATTGTATGGTAACAAAAATATATATGTGTAATAATATGTATATGTACAAATGTAATATATTTAATTGATATTAAAATAGATATTTATTATTATTTTTATATTAAGTTAAAGATATTTATTAATTAAATAATTAATTTATGAGATTTTTGTTTGACAAACAAATTGGATAATGACGATTGTAATAAAAAATATTGGTACATTTGTAATAAATAGATATGTACACTTGTAATAAAATAACTAATTTACTTAATATTAAAGTAAAAGATATTTGTTAATTAAATAATTAAATTATTAGATTTTTGTGTGAAAAATAAAATAAATGGTGACAAATGTATGGTATTGATGGTGTACACTTGTGTGTATATGATTAAATACTTAATAGATATTTAAAACAAATATATGTTAATATATGTTAATTAAATAAACAAAGTAAATAAAAGAATAAAAGAATGAAATAAAAAGAAACAAAGAAAAGAAAGAATCAGAGACATTCGAAATAGAGCAGGAAAAAGAGGAGAAAGAAAAGAAAATGGAAAAACTAACAGCATGTTTGGTTGGCTGTAATGGAATAAGGCTGTAATTGAATAGAACTGTAATCAGTAATTCAATTGTTTGGTTGAATGGAATGGAATAGAACTGTAATAGTATTCTTGTGTTTAGTTGAATGAAATGATGTTGTAATAGCATAAGAAAAAAAACTGAAATGACCAGAATACCCTTAGCAGAATTTTTTTTAGGTAGATGATTATTGTTATTGTTATTAAATTTTAATAAGATTATTGTTAAAAAAATTAATAAAAAATAAATATTTTAACCATATTTTAACATAATTATTATTAAATATAATTTAATAAAATAATATATAATTTAATAAAATTCTTAATATAATTATTATTATATGAATTAAAAAATCATAATATATAATACTATAAAAATAATATATAATCTACTTTCTTATTTTTAAACTGCAATACATATTTAATACGCTAAAATATCATTAGTGAAACAAATAATTTTTCTACAATAATAATAAAAAAACTAAAGTATTAGAAGTAATAAATAGCTTGTGATTAAAAAAATTAGACACTAAAATAGAAATAATGATAGAATTTAAATGCTAATTTATTAGTTAAGTAATAATTTTAATCGATACTTTGTTACATATAACAAACATTATAATGTTACATTTCACATTTTCATTTCATTTAATTGTGACAGAAAAAATGTTAAACACCACATACATATAAACTATTCTTGAAAGCTAGGCTGTTAAGTAATAAGCTTTTCACAGCTAATCTATTAAGCAATTAACTTTTCACAAACATAACTAAGTTTGTTAGAGTTAGAACAAAAAACATGGAAGCTAGACCGTTAGAATACTAGCTTTTCACATGCAGCAAAGACGCCTCAATAACATTAGCATTTTTGCTTTCATTGACCATACCATATATAAGATGGTCCAAGAAATTGATCCACCTTACATATTCGAACTTGTGGCATTAATTAGATGATGAAACATGATCGTGCAGTATAGCACCACATGAAGTATGAAGTAGTGGATCCTAATGAACACATTCTCCTTGAAGATCATCCATTTAGATCTCAAACACAGTGCATGTGAATCCTTCTAAAGCAATCTTGGCACCTTTAAGTAACAATAAGCTTCAAAGAAATAAACTATCGAGCAGATAGAGAGCAATAGAAAATAATTCAATAGCTACTCTGATCAAAGACAGTAGATTACACAGCAGATCAAATCCATTTACCAAACTGAATTTACTTAAGAGCATCAATAATTAACAGATCAAACTATTTTACTAATCCACGAGCAGCAAAGAAATAACTAACTACATTTACATCACCTCAAACTTAGATTAACAGAGTTAATGTATTGAAACTAGAAGTAGCAAAAATGAACAGACTGAAACTCACTCATCAGACTAGATCATCAAGCAGCTGGCAGCAGATATCTAAGTAATTCTTCAGTTGCACTTAACAAAGACATAAAGCATTAAAGTTCTTTTACTTTTCTCCAAGCTCAAGCACGTTGAATATTAAACTACAACAAAAATTAATAAACATCAAATGACAAGAAGGAAATAGCATCACCATTGTCAATGGAGATTCCCATTATTTTGTAGTTTTTAAAGGTCACTTTCTCAATACAGGAAAATTCTCAGGACATGTATTATTCTTGTGATTTCATACCAACTCAGCTCCACCAAATTTCTAAACTTGTATCTACAATAGGTATCCTGGAGAAGTACTCACATGTATATCTGATTATGCACTTATCAGCCATCAAGTTGAATTTTTATCAGTATTGCCTTCTTGATGTGCTTTAGAAGAATCTTCCTTTTTTATCCATGATCTGCTGGATACCTTCTTGATATCCTTCTATGAAACTCTTAAGAGCATCTCTATATGCAGAAGCCCTTGTCATGTATAACCTCTGTAAAGCAGACCTCAAAGTCTCCATCCCTCCTATTGCAGCAATTGCTATTAAATCATTTCCATAGAAAACATCAAAACAATGTAAAATTCAACAAAATAAACTATAATACCAGGAAAATAAGAGAGGGAAAATGTGAGAGGAGAGAAATTTAGCCTAAAAAATTTTAGTTGAAAATTTAATATCTTCCTTAACAACTGAACCTTGGCCTGGTGCCAACAACAAAATAAAACAAAATGCAGTCACAGATGACTCTGAGCAGCAAGGGGAAAAAGAAATCAAAGAATAAATTCCATGCTACCTCCAGACAAGTTCTACTAAAAAGGGAAATTGAAATGAAAACCTAACTGAACTCAAACATTACGGGACTTTGTTCATTGACCTCCATAAGATGTCTCAAGCACGAATCTAACGTAAACCATCAAAAAATACAGTTCTACAATCCAATTCTAATATAGCTTCTCTATCATATAAACCATCCAAAAATACAATACTATTTAATCAAAATGCAATACTACTTCAAAAGGATTGCCTGATGGCTTAACCAAAATGCAATACTACTTAATCAATGTAGACTTAGGTTTAATAGTTGAAATAGTAAATACTTCTAAGTTGTTCTCTGGCTTATTCTATAAATTGTTTTTCTCTATTATTCTCTTTCTTTGTTTTCCGTCTTTCACTCATATTTCTTCTCCCTTTTCACTCTAAGGTGCTTCCATCTATCTTTCTTCCTCTGTTGCTCACCATTAACAGTTTGTTTCCTTTTATAAGTTACAATGATTAAGCTCATATCTAGAAGAGATGATTATCATCCAAATTCAACCATGATAAACTAATAATAAGAAATGGAGTTCATATAGAATGTTCACATGGCAAACCAAGATTTAATCTTATATTAACTTAAGCATGATATCTCAAGTCACCAAGGAATCTGCATAGCAGTCACAAAAATGAAAATCAAAAGACAAAATCTATGATACTAATATATGTGAGCATTGGATATGAGTACGTGTCTTACACAGGTATACTCATTTTTTTCGAAGTTTTTCCATATATTTGGACGATGATACTACATATTTGTGTCCATATATGTGTCAAACACAGGCATAAAGAGCTGGTAACACAAGACAGTATTTATAAACTGACTAAAGCATCTACATTCTTTTCAACTTGCAATAATCCCTATCCTATTCATTTTGATTTCCATAACAACAAATATGCATTTATAAGTATAAAAGCTATCAAACCCAGGGTTAAAGAAATCATTACCTTCCAAGGCCATAATGTAGTTATAGCAGTCTCTGCCATCGAGAAGAAAGCTGAAAGACCCAAAAGAGCTGTCAAAACTAGCCTTGTTCCTTAAACACTTTAAGAATCATAGATGCCTTAGGCCAAGCATTCCTCAACAACAATATGCACTGCCCAATAACTCTATAACCAGCATTAGTGTAACGCCCCTAACCTGAATCTGTCACCGGAATAGAGTTACGGAGCATTACCGGAGTTACCGATTCATTTATCAGATATTTCATTAATCCGATATCTTTTCTTTTCCACATTCAAGTCTCGTATTCAAGTCATCCGGATCTTTATAAAGAAATTTGATCGTCGTTTTCATTTATTTCATGTTATAATACATTCAACTAATGCTCTAAACCAAATTATCATTTTACCCCTAAACTTTTAATTAATGACGATTTCATCCTTAGGTTAAAATAAAATAAAATTATTGCAATTTAATCCTTATTTCCAGCCGTTATTCTCACACAAATTTATAACAACCTATGAATTCTATATAAATGTCAGAATTTTCCATAATTTCAACACTTTTCAATTTAATCCTTAAAACATGTTTTTCCCTGATCTTGAGCTAAATTAATAATTTCATTCAATTTTGTAATTTAAATAATAAATAATCCATTTCATGCAAATTGGTCATTTTAACATTTTTTACAAAATTGCCCATAAAATTTTACTTTTATTCAATTTAGTCCATGAGCCTAAAACATACAAATTAGCCATGCTAGCTGAATATTCATACATATTTTCCTCCTCCTCCTCTCCATTCCACATCCTTAATTTATATAACATGCAACAAGTAACATTATCAATAATTTCACTATTTACTTATGTATATTCAAAACTATCCATTTGCGTCATAGTCACTAAATTATTTATATCTTAAGCTACAGAACTCGAAATTAAGATCCGCTAATTTTACCTGAAACTAGACTTACTTATCTTATTACCATAAAATTTTCAGAATTTTTGGTTTAGCCAATAAGTACAGTTTATTCTTTAAAGTTGCCTTTGTTCTGCTATCTGGCAGTTTCGACCCTTCTTCATTAAGAATTAATTATCTCATCGTACGAGATTCGGATGATGTTCCCGCTTATTTCTATTGAAAATAGACTCTTTAAGGATTTTAAACATATAAATGTAATCCCTTAATTATTTTTCTCCAATTTTTGATGATTTTCCAAGTTCAGAACAGGGGAACCCGAAATCATTCTGACATTGTCTCACAAAATTTATTATATCTCATGATTACAATTCCATTACTTACACCGTTTCTTCTATAAGAAACGGTGCTCAATAACCTTTAATTTAATATTTTATTCATCCTCTAATTAGATATCTACAATTTTTGGAGATTTTTCAAAGTTAGACTATTGCTTCTGTCCAAAACTATTTTAGTGCAAAATGTTGATTTTCATTTTGCCCCAAATTTCACAGTTCATACAATTCAGTCCTTACTTAATTAACCCCTCAATTAAACTAATTTCTCAATTAATACTTTCCTAGACATTATAAGTTATTTCATAACTATTGAAATTCAGAATTTCCACATAAAACTCTAACTTCAAACTCTTTACAATTTAGGTCCCAAACATTCACTTTTATTCAATTCTTTCAATAAATCAGCATATAAACAATTTAAAGCTCTAATTCTATATCAAATCATCATATAATTCCAGCACATATTCATAGAAACTTTCAATTTCTTTCATAGAATCAAGAACTAATGAATTCAACAAATGGACCTAGTTGTAAAAGTCACAAAAACACAAAAATTTCAAGAAATAATCAAGAATTGAACTTACTTGTAGTAAAAATATGAAAAACCAGCTTAAGGAACTCTTCCATGGTGTTTTTGCTGATGAGAATGCAGAAAAATAAAGAGAAATCTAGATAATTCCACTTTAGTCCTAGCTTTATTAAGTAAATTTTCCAATTTTCCAATTTTGCCCTTATTTTCTTGGTGATTCATGCTCTTGCCGTCCAGCACAAATAGACCTTGGGTCTATTTGCCTTTTAAACCCTCTTTCTTTTATCATTTAAGCTATTTAATCATTTCCCACAATTTTGCATTTGATACAATTTAGTCCTTTTTGTTCAATTAGCTATCAGTACTTTAAAATTTCTTGACGAAACTTTAATACTAACTTATTAACACTCCATAAATATTTATAAAATATTTATGGCTCGATTTAAAATTTTTGAGGTCTCGATACCTCGTTTTCAATTCTTATTATTTTAAAATATATATTTTGTACATTTCACTATTTCAAATTTTTCCTAACTTCACATTTAACTTATACTCACTAAATTAATAATATTTCCTACTCATTTGTCGGATTTAGTGATCTCAAATCACTGTTCCGACACCACTGAAAATTAGGCCGTTACAATTAGCCACTCCATCTATAGCAAAAACTCTTTTGCATCCAAACACCAATACACCACAAACCATTGCCACCAAAATACACTTTTTCACCAAAACCATTTTTTGATCATTCCCCACACATTCATTTTCTTCCCTCAACGATCCCACGTGACCAAAACTACCATTTTTGGGGAATCCAAAAGCTTTCAAAGCTTGGGGATTTGAACAGGTGGAGATAACAGGAGATGGGTAGTGATTGGTTTTGGGTAAAAACTTTGATTGGTTCTTCAAATTTTGATTAAAAAAATGAAATATGAGGAATTTTTTGAATAAATGAAAGTGGGTCGGTTGAAAATTGAGTATTCAAGTGCCATTTTTATCAATAAGAATAAATCAATAATTAAAAAAAAAGAGATCGAAACTTGTTGAAGCAAAAAAAAAAAAGAAGAAGAAGAAGGGATCTTTAGGTTTCAAAGGAAAAGTCGTTTGGTGAAGGAAAGATTCTAGTTAGTTGCAAGTGGGATGGCAATATATTGAAGAGAGAAAGAGTTGAAGAAGAAGAGAAAATGCAGATTGAGTTCAGAGGAAATGGGATTAAAAAAAGGTTTAAATTGATAAATTGGGAATTTGTTGATATTACAGTAGAAGGAAGAAGCAAGAAAAAGAAAGGAAAATATGTCAGACGCGAGAAAGAAAGGATAATGGTGAGGGTAAAATTGAAAGCTTCAGCTAATTTCTTACCCACCCATTCTCCGAATCGTTATTCCGTGGGGAGACCACTGAATGCTAAACAGCATTTTTGCCCTGAATAAGCCTGTAACGAATAGGACTGTAATAGCTTATTACAGCCAACCAAACAATGGTTTAATAATGGGCCCACTGAATTGAGCTGTAATGCATAGGTATTACAGCCAACCAAACATGCTGTAAGAGTTTAAGGTTTAAAGTTTTGATTGGTAAGTCATTTAAGTCATTTCTATTTAATTTTGATGTTTTAGAAGCTTTAAAACAAGATTTTGGTCAAATTAAGTTGATAGTTCAAGAGTTCACATGTTTCCAAATAGGGTTCATGTTGGACAAATTATGGAATTAGAGATTTAATTGAATGAATTCTAAGTTAGAATCGATTAAGGGATTAAATTGAAAACTAGGCTATAAGTTTTATGTTGTAGGGACTAAATTAAAGAAAATTCGAAATTAGGAAAATATGCTGGAAATTTTATAGTTAAATATGAGTTTAGACAAATTTGAATAGAAAAGAGAGTGAATTGGATTAAGAAAGTAAGTAAGTTTAGTTAGGATTAAATTGGGAATAAGGTAGGAATTGTTTAGAAATTTAATTATTTATTTTAATTAATGCTGTAAATAATAATGTAAATTACTATTATCTTCGTAGCCAACAAAGAACCTGAAGTATTGGCACGAAAAGGGAAGAAGAAAGTTATCGAGGAGTAATCGCAAAATTCAGGTTCGTATTACTATAATTCAAATTATTTATTTATTCATTAAATGTTTGATTTAATTTATGTATATGGTAAGTAAATTATAAGGTAAGTATATTTGTTGAATTGTATAAAAATTTAATTGAATGATGAATATGTATTGAAATTGAATTGCTTGTGGATTGAAATGGAAAAGTGTATTGAATTGAGTTGAAATTGAAATTGAAAAGTGATATGGAATACCCTATTAACTAGTCGGGCTGAGTTGGATATAATTGGCATGCCATAGGATTTGGAAGAGTACAGAAATTATCGGCTTTGTCGATCAGACACTTTATGTGTCGTATTAGGCATCTTGTGTGTCGTTTTATGCACTTTATGTGTCGTATTCTGATTAGGTACTATGTACCATTTTAGGCACAATGTGCCGCACCGATGTGTTTGGGTTGGAATCCGTGTATCTGTCAAAGTCCGGGTCTGTTAATAGGGTGAACATCTAAAATGAGAAATTTAAAATAAATTGATTGATTATATTATTGAAATATTGAAAGAAATGAGAAAGTTGAATTATGAATTGAAATGAAGATTGAAAATGAAAGGCATGAATTTAATATTCATGTAGTGATTGAAATTGTTACATGTGATATGTGATGGAAATTGAAGAATAGTTAAAAATTGTATTGTTATTATTAATTAATGAAGTTTAAGAATGATTTGATATTTGAGAAATTGGATAGTTACATGTTCGGTAATTATAATTCTTTATTGCTATTATAATTTGAATTATGGTAATACCACTGAGTATATTCATACTCAGTGTACGGTTGTTTCTGTGCGTAGGTTAGTAAAAGTCAAGTGTCTTGGCTCAGCATCTAGAGCATTCCTGACTCCAACACAACTTGGTGATGTATTTTTTTCTTTTGAGTAAAAGTGGCATGTACATAGGTGTTGTGTGATCACTTGAATATGTATATTATTTTGGTTGTGAAGGATGAATTATAAGGTTTAGATTGTTAAATGAAATGGTAGAAAGGTATATGATATTTTGACACATGAACATTAAGTTGTTAAATGAATGAAGTTTTCAATCAATTTTGAATGATGCTATGATAGTTATTTAAGTTAAAATTATGTTAATGATATAAATATTAGTTAGGTGAATTTGAAACATTGGTATTGGTTGTTTTTGGTTTGAAATTGCAGGGGGTTTTAGGTAAGAATAAGCAGAAATACTGTCGAAATTTTTATAAAATAAAAATGAAAAAATATTTACGAAAATTTTCCAGAATACTCGAACAAATCCCGTTCTACTTTTAATACGTGTTTTGGGCTTCGAGAGTCCAATATAGGGACTTATTTATTAAATTATACTATGAAAGTTGTATTAACTGTAAATTATTTGTAAATTATTCGATATGTTCGGTAATGCCTCGTAACCCCATTCCGGTGATGGTTTAGGGTTAGGGGGTGTTACAACTTCAATTTCCTTGATTCCCAAGTGTGATTATACTAGCTATGTAAAGGATTTTCGGCCTATTTCTTGTTGCAGTGCAGTTTATAAGTGCATAACCAAGGTTTTGGTTAATAAAATGACTCCTTTTTTGCTTGCTTTCATTTCTAATAGTCAGAGTGCCTTTGTTAGAGGACGTTGTATCAATGATAATACCATGTTGGCTTATAAGCTAATGTGAGGGTATAGTAGAAGACATATTTCTCCTAGATGTACCTTTAAGGTTTATCTTCAAAAGGCGTTTGGTTCTTTGCACTAGGACTTTTTATTTTTAGTACTTCGAGGTCAAGGGCTCCTTGAAAAAGTTCTTGAACTGGATTAAAGTTTGTTTAACTACTCATCGGTTCTCTATCTCCATTAATAGAAGCCTTGTGGTGTTCTTTCGAGGGAGGAAAGGTATTAGGCAATGAGATCCTCTCTCTCTCTACCTCTTTGTGATTGCAATGGAGGTGTTATTCAGGTTATAGGATGTTGTTGTCATAAATGCTCTCTTCAAGTATTATCTTAAGTGCCTTTGAGTGCGGTTGACTCATCAAATGTTTGCCGATAATTTTCTTACTTTTCTAAGGGTACTGCTAATTCAATGGCTAGTGTTTATTGTGTTTTTCAGCAGTTTTACTTACTTTCTGGGTTGCAACTCAATGCCTCCAAATGTGAATTGTTTGTTGCTAGGGTGCCTCAAGAGGAGTTGGCTCTCATGACTACTTGCACATGATTTAAAGTTGATCAGCTACCGATGAGGTACCTTGGTGTTCCTCTTGTTTCTCAAAATTTGTCTCAATCTGACTATGCTGCTTTAACCAATAGGATTCAATGGTGGTCTACTAAGCACTTGAGTTATGCTTGTAGACTACAACTCATTAAGGCTGTGATATTTAGTGTGCAAGCCTATTGGAGTCATTAATTTCTAATGCCTAAAAGTGTTCTAATAAGGTTTATCAATACTATCTTAACTTCTTTTGGAAATGGAAGGTTGGTTTGGGTTGAGGAGCTTGTGTTTGTTGGAAGGTGATTTGTTTACCTAAATCTGATAGGGGTTTGGGACTAAAAAATGTGGTAGAATGAAATCAAGCTTGTATTTTGCAGCTTATCCGTTCCTTGCTTGCAGGAGAGGGGTCTCTTTGTATCACTTGGGTTAGTAAATATATGTTAAAGGGTAACAGTTTTTAGGACGTGGCTCCTACTTCAATGAGTAGCTGGAATTGGCGAAGGATGCTTAAGTTGAAGCCTTTGGTTACTGTCACTTCTCAACAAATTGCTAATGCTAAAGTGAGTGCTTCTCGATTGCTGGAGGCAATTAGAACTCGTGGTATAAAGGTGGAATGGCATTGTTTGCTATGGTTCCCCTTACATGTTCCCAAACATTCTCTTATTGCTTGGATGGTCATTCTTAATAGACTCCCAACTTGGGATCGTTTGCTTGCTTTTGGGATTTCAGTTGACACATATTGCTTTTTCTGTATAGATGCTGTAGAGAAACGTGATTACATTTTCTTTGAGTGCAATTTTTCAAGGAAGGTGTAATGACCCGAATTTTACTGTTACCAAAAAAGTGTATTTTCGGATCTCTGTTTCAGAAAAACGGATTCGTAAATATTTATTAAAATTATTTATGAAGTAAAATGAGTGGTTAATTAAAGTTTAATTAAGTGAATTTAATTTAATTAAGAGTGATTAGGAAAAAGGATTAAAATGAGTATAATGTGAAAGTTTAATTATAGAATAAAGAAAATTGAATGGACTAAATAAGTAAATAAGCCAAAGTGAATGCCAAGTGTGTGATAAAAAAAAATACATGTGTAATAAATATTGTACATACATTTGTAATACATGTATGTATTTACTTATTATTTAAGTAAATATTATTATTTTATAATTAATTAATTCAAGTAAATAATTAAATAAAGACAAGTGTGTGGTAATAATAATTTATATGTGTACCAATGATATATATACATTTGTAATATAAATGTATACTTACTTATTATTTAAGAATAATATTATATTATAATATAATTAAAACATAAAAGTAAATGAAACAAAAGAAATAAAGAAAAGAAAAAGAGAATGAAAGAAACAAAATGTTTAAACGAAAATGGGGGAAGGAAAGGAGAAAGAAAGAAGAAAGGAAAAATTAAAGGTTTGAAGCTTGGAAGTTTAATAGGTAAGTCAATTTAGCCATTTTTACTTAATTTTAATGTTGTAGAAGCTTTGGAACAAGGTTTTGATGAAGTTAAGTTGATATTTGAAATATAGTTAATTATTAGACATTGTTCATGTTGAATAAAAAGATGAATTAAAGGCTAAATTAATAGAAATTCAAGTTAGAATTGATTAAAGGATTGAATTGTAAAGTAATTCATAAGTTTTGAATAGTAGGGACTAAATTGAAATGAAAGAATTTCAAAATTATGGTTTTATGCTGAAATTAGAGAGCTGAAATTAGTTTAAAGTGAAAATTGAATGAAAATATTGAGTTAAATGTGAAGAATAAAAGTTAGTCTCGGTTTAGGACTAAATTGAAATTTAGACAAAAGTTGAATAAAAATTGAAACATTCAATATGAAAATTTTACTGAATTAATGATTATAAATTGTATTAATTTCGTAGCTAACGGGGTGCCGGAAAATCCTCGATTAAGAAAGGAAAAGACGAGGTCAACGAGGGTTAACTCAAAAATCACGATTTGTGTTTTTATAATCCGAATTTAATATTTAATTGTTGAATTTATTATTTAATGTATAGGGTGATGCATTGAAAAGTGAAATTTAATTGTTAATTATTATATTTTGATTGAATGTTATGGTAAGTAATTAAGGCAAGCATTATTGTGTTTTATGATTTTTGAAATGAATCAAAATGTATATTGTATTGCAGTTGAATTGCATGTAAATTGATATGGAAAGATGTAATAAATTGAATTGAAATTAAATTATGAATGAAATTGAAAATTTGAAAGTTTACTGATTACCCTATTGACAGTGTCGGGCTAGTCGGATATAATTGGCATGCCATAGGATTGGAAGTGTTCAGGGATATTTCGACTGTGTGTCGATGAGACACTATATGTGTCGACTACTGTGACTGTTCCGGATTTGTTCCGAAGAGGTACTCTGTACCTGACTGTTACTGTTACTGCTACTGTTACTGTTACCATTACGGTGTATTCCGGCTTCGGCCGATGAAACACTGTATACTATCCCTGGTGTGTGGGTTGGATCCGTGTATCCATCCAGGTCTGAGTCATGTTAATAGGGGCAAATAAAGGTACTGAAAAATTTACTGCTACCGAATATTTGACTATTACTGAATAAATAAATTACTGATACTGAATAATAATGATTAAATGATTGTTATTGAAAAATACTGACTGTCATTGAATAATTGATTGATACTGAGTAAAAGATCGCTACTGAACGAATAATCGTTACTGGATAACTAATTGTTATCGAATGACTAAATGTTACTTAAAGAAACTGATAAATTAATCGATACTGAAATATGTTTACTGATATTTAATAGTGAACAGAAACATAAGTAAGACATATGAATAGAGAATATTATTGTTATGAATTAAATGGAAAAGCTAATTAAGTTATTAGATGATGAAGGTTAAATGAGTTGTAAAGAAATTATCTATGAAATAAATAAATGAATATTTATGATTATTATAGGATAATAAGTGTATGTTATATTTTAAATTTTGGATTATAGAAATACCACTGAGTTCATACTCAGCGTACGGTTTGTTTCCGTGGCGCAGGTTAAGTTAAAGTCAGATCGTTGAATCAGCATCCCATGCCGATCCTGAACTCAATAAGGTAAAGTATATTAATTGTTGATAATGGCATGTACCTAGGATGTCTTAAGTGTGTTTAATCATGTTTGGACTGATTGAATGGAGAAATTTTGAAATGCTTGTTGTCTACAATATGCAGGATTGGTAAATTTTAAAATACAAGGTTCATTTTGAGTTCACATAGTTTGTTACACGGGCGTGTGCCTTGGTTGCCACAGCCGTGTCTTAAAGTCAGTTTAGTACACGGGCAGGCCACACGGACATGTTTCATGACCGTGTTTAAAAGTCAATGTTGCACACGGGTTGAGGATACGAGCGTGTCCCAAGCTGTATGGGCATGTTAAACTAGCCACACGGGTGTGTGGTACTGTTCAAAAGAAGAAAATTTAAAATTTTATGAAAAAAGTTTATAAGCTTCCGATCGAATCTCGGTTTGCTTTAATTACACTTGTAAAGTACTGTGGACCCATTAAAGTTATATTTAGATGGATAATATTGCATTTATACTTGTTTATGTGCAAATGTACTATAATGACTGGTAATACTCTGTAATCTTGTTCCGGTAACAGGACGAGGTTAAGGGTGTTACAGAATGTGTGGTAGTCAATTTTGCTCATTTCCTCCATTCATAGGTCTGTGAGAACTTAGAGTTAAGAATTAGCTTGGGCGATATTGAAACTTAAAGAAAAGTCCTTACTTATTGCTATACTCAAGCTCGCTTGGAGTGCATATTTGTATGTGATATGGAGACAAAAGAACAAGAGGTATTTTGGTGTATCTTTCTTGACTGAAAATGTTATTTTGATGCAGATTAAAGAGATTGTGTGGGCTTACTTAGGAGGAAGACCAACCAATAGAATTGATCCTGTTAATATTTTACTTTGTGCTTATTAAGGTATCATTGGTTAATTTGTTTGTATAGCTTAAACTTACTATATGTCGAAACCATCCCTTTTTCGAAATATTTTAAAATTTTAAATTCGATGAAAATACGGGGGATCGACTCTTTGGAAAATAGAAATATGGAGTCGCCACCGATCTTTATTTTGGTGTGATCGGATCACCTAAGAATAAAGTTATTTAAATAAAACATTTTTATTTTACTAAAACAACGACTCTGGTCTATGAAAATTTTAGAAAACGGGCTCGGGGTTACGCATGAGGAAGGATTAGCACCCTCACTATGCCTAAAATTGGTACCAAATCAATAAAATACTGTCCTTATGTCTAAAATTAAAAATGTTTTTGAAATGTGGTTCTTTTTAATAATAGTTGAATAACCCGAGTTGATTGTCAAAAATCTTCTTGTTTTGGCATTCGAAAATTTTTTATTTGAAACTCACAAGAGGATGCTCACTATTTAGTTCAACGGAAAACTGAAACCCAGCACAGTAGGGCACGATTCCTCGAATTACCAAACATTGACCATTGCCTTACTTTAGAAAATACGAGTGAAATTCCGAAGAAATATTCAATTATTTTGAACAAACGGGAGATTGCAACCCAGCACGATAGGGCACTTTGCCCCGAATTGCCAAACATCGAACGTTTCTTTCATTTTTTAGATTTTTTAAAAAATGTGAGTGAAACTCCGAAGGGATCTTCAATTGTTTTGAACCAAAGAAAATGCGCAACTCAGCACGATAGGGCACGATTCTCAAATCGCCAAACATTGGACATCACCTTCGTTTTAAAATGTTTTCTTAAAAAAATGAGTGAAAACCTAAAGGAATATTCGATTGTTTTGACCAAACGAGAAATCACAACCCAGCGCGATAGGGCATGATTCCCGAATCGTCAAACACCGAGTATTGCCTTCGTTTTAAGGGATTTTTAGAAGATACGAGTGAAATTTGAAGTGATATTCGATTATTTTGAGCGAACGCGAAATTGTAACCCAACACGTTAGAGCACGATTCCGCGAATTGCCAAATATCAAATTTCGTCTTCGTTTTAAAGAATTTTTGAATGAATGATGAAATCTTGAAAGGATATTTGATTATTTTCAGCAAACTCGGAATTGCAACCCAGCACGTTAGGGTACGATTCCGCGAATTGCCAAATATCAAATTTCGTCTTCATTTTAAAGAATTTTTAAAAGACATGAATGAAATTTTGAAGTGATATTCGGTTATTTTGAGCAAACGCGAAATTGCAACCCAACACGTTAGGGCACGATTTCGTGAATTGCCAAACATCGAATCTCGTCTTCGTTTTGAAGAATTTTTGAATGAATGATTATAAAGCTAGCTTAAGACGTATTAACTCGATTTGAAATAAGACGAAATTAATCATAAAATTTGGGTTTTACAGAACCACATTTCAAAAATTAAGTGAAACAATGATATAGGGTAAAAGGCACATATGATGGTACGATGCTTGATGAATAATAATATTAATCGACTAGCAGAATATGCAATTAAATATAATTAATCCAGAGATCATAATCAAATCTTAATCACATACGAAAAACAATTAACAAATCATTAAGACAAATACCATGCAATGATTATATATATTCATGCTATAAGATATAAAGAAAACAACAAGATCTATGTGAACCAAATCAAATGTAGAAATCAAAATGGTATAATATTAATAAGTTAGGTATATAGGTTGACAAGCTTAAAAAATAGGGATATATATATAAATATTTTTATAAAGTTATATGAAAAGAATAACATGTACCATAGTAAAATAATTTAATATGTACCATATACATGTGAAGAAATGTTAGAAATAATTATATGTCAAGATATCATTTAATTAAAATATGAATTATAGAATTAAACACAACTTATATGCGTAATAATTTAAAAAAAAAACAATTATATGAGTTTATTTAAAATATATATATATGTATAAGAATATATTGGCTTTAACAATGGATACAAATTAAATATAAGTTCTAAATATATGTTTAATAATAACTTAAATTATACACGAAATATGTGGGATTTTCTTTTTAAATAAGAAAGATACGTGAATAAATCTAAAAGAAATTATATGTATAAAAATATTAAGGTTTAAAAATGTATTTAAATTATATATATCAATAATTTTTTATACGTATAGTTAAAATTTAACTAATGCATATAACATGCGATTTGTTTTAAAAAAAACAAATACACATAACATATATCTAAAAAAATAGTTAATAATGTTAATAATGTTCATAGAATAAAGCCAATTTTATTATAAGGTATATACATGTATAATAATTCATAAAACAATACATAAAATAGTATGCAACATGTGGAACTTCAATTACCCAAATTACAACAAATAAGTAACCAATGATACAAATGATACAATTAATATTAACATTACAAATAATATAAACAATAAAAAAACAAAAATGAAAATAAAATAATGATGAATATACATGCATTAATAAAAGGACCGAAAATATATGAGTGAATAAACCCAAATTTATAACATAAATCTAATAAAATACTTAATTGAAATCAAAGTAAAATAAAAAGATAATTTACCAAATAAGTAAACTACTAATAGAGACTCATATATAACACACATGGATTCAAAGGGATCAAGATTGAAATAATCCTTGATCCTGAAACATTGTGTTGAGATGTGGACTACAACATAAAAGTATTTCAAATTTTGGGAATAATCTAAAAGAAAATAAAGCAAATCAAATGCAAATGGGAGCAGATTACAACACAGCGCAAGGAGGAGGGACCTTCAGCACAAATATTCCATTCTAGGCGCAAAAGGGTGGATCCGGGTCTTCAAACGGGTAGACACGCGGACCTTACCCCTTTTTGGAGCGACGTCGTTTAGATTTGCTGCTAAACCCCTCCTTTTTCAATCGTTTTTTTTACCTAAAACACAAACCCTTCCCCTTAGAAATAAATCATGCTATCAGCCCATTCTTTTAGGGTTTCCTTTAGCATGTCGCCGCCAACAATGAAACTTCTAGAACCCAGAAATCAGTTTGCAGCCTCAAGATCACTCCTCAGACTTCAATTTCAGCGAATCAAAGAAGAATCCATGGCGAATTTGCAAAGTAAGATCCCCTTTCGTTTCTTTTTATTTTCAAGTATAATAACGAAAGATTGAAGATGACCCAATCAAAAGAACTAAAGCCAGTAAGAGACTGAAAATCACCTCTGTTTGTACATTACTTCTGTATATCCCGTAAAAAAAACCCTTACAATCGAAATCAATAGGCTTTTATAGCCGAATGTAAAAAAATAAAAATGAAATACAATTTTTTTCTTTCTTTCTATTTGTTGTTGCATCTTGTTTGTCTTTTTCTAGGTACGGGGTCTACTGGTATGTGTACGAGGGTGTGGGCGTGGCGTACAGAAGCTGTGCTAGCGCGGGGCATGGCTGCTGGATGGTATGAAGGCCGTGCATGGGGGGTTGCTTGGTTGCGGCGCGGAGGAAAAGGAGATGTCCTAGGGTTTTGTCCTGTTTTAGTGTTCTAGGCCTGTCGGGTCCTGTAGATTCGGGTCAGGATTTAATTATTGGGCTTGGGATAATAGACTGTGGTTTTTAGATTTATTTATTTGTTTTTGGTTTGTTTGTAATGGGCCCGGGCACATTTAGCCCACTACAGCTGCCCCTCTTTGCTCATTGTCGTGTAACGAGAATAGAGCAAAGACTATAAAAAGGACCAAATTTGCCCGGTCTAGCTAAGTCTCAAAATCTTGATCCTCATCTTTCACAAAGGTATTCTGATGTCTTCAGGAGTGTCAATATGAGGCAGTGGGAAATTGTCTTTCGGGCTGGCTTTATTTAAATCTCTGTAGTCCACACACATTTGCACTTTTTCATCTTTTTTAGGGACGGGGACGATGTTGGCTACCCAATCTGAGTATTTTACCACCTTCAGGAATCCAGCATCAAACTGCTTTCGAACCTCCTCTTTTATTTTTAGCAAGACGTCGGGCCTCATTCTTCGGAGTTTTTACTGAACTGGCTTACACTCTTCTTTTATAGGGAGTCGGTGCACCACGATGTCATTGTCCAACCCGGGCATATCTTGGTACGACCATGCGAAGATATCTTTAAATTTTTGAAGCAATTCAATGAGGTCTCGCTTCATCTCCGTAGTGATACACGTTCCGATCTTCACCTCTTGTCCTTCTCCTAAGTTCACAATTTCAATTGATTCTTTGTGGGGTAGGATTTGTTTCTCGTCTTGTTCTACCATCCTCAACAAATTAGGAGATAGGTTACAGCCTTGGTCATCATCAAAATCCTGAGAATCATCTATACACACATCTTACTCGAAAGGAAATTCTGAGTCGCTAGCAGTGTCACTCGTATCATTAATATCTGGGGACCTGTGATGAGGACGAAGGCAGATTCAAAGAATCAAAAGAATTCGAAACATTTATTTGCGTGGTATGATTATGAATGACGAATGAAAGAATATTTAGAATAATATTTCAAGAATAAAAGAATCTGAAAGTAATCATTTGTATGGTTATGAATGAAATTGAAAGGACGAGAGAACATTTGCTCAAAATGATAATAACTGTGCATTTTATTGAAACAATATTTTTAAACATCGACCTGTTTCACAAAAGATTCTTATCACTCCTAGGCTTAGAGCAATAAGTGTGTTTTGGACATTACTTTGAATCCGTTCTAAAAACTACAGGAATCTCTTCCGCAGTCCAGTTGTCCAGAAAACTTCCAAGTGTGTAGGGGCAAATGCCCGACAAATTTTCCTTTCCAGTCTCCTTTTCGTACATGACATTGATTTCCAAGCTTTCCAGCCTTTCTTCTATAGTTCCCATCATTGGCGTGTCTCTCTCAGGATGAATGATTTCCCCGGACACAAATGTTTTCGATATATAGGGGAATATAATTGGTTTCCACTTGATTTCCTCCCCCGTTAATCGCGCTCTTCTTCTTTCTTTCTTCTTTCTTTCTTCTTTTCGAGCTCCTTTCTCCTTTGTTTCGCATCCGTCTTAAATCCTAAGCCGAAGCGGTCTCTCTTGTCTTTTAGCATTGGCGTTTCAACCCTTCCTTGCAGATGTCTCCCAAGTCCCCTTCCGGGTAGGGCCCCTTTTCCAATCGTCAGCTGGAGGCTCATCCTCGTGGTTTTGGACAATTTCGGCACCAGAATTTTACTTCCCTCGGCGATGAACGTCGCATTAACAAATTCCAAAGATTGAAATGAGCATTCGATTGCTTTGTCATCTGTCTCCAAATAGGGTGCGTTATTGCTCACAGTTGCAATAATATCCTCCTCAGCCTTGATCGTTATCAACCTCCCTTCCGATACTAGCTTCAATTTCTGATGCAACGAGGAAGGCACTGCCCCAACTGAATGTATCCAGGGCCTCCCTAACAAGCAATTGTATGAGGGCTTGATGTCCATTACGAGGAAATCCACCTCATATGTGTTTGGCCCAATCTGAAGAGGTACCTCGATTCTACCCATCACCTTTCTCTCTGTGCCATCTAATGCCTTCACAATGTTCTGGCACTCCTTCATGTGAGAGCTGTCTACAGTTAATTTGTTTAGCATGGTCAATGGCAGGATGTTCAGAGCCGATCCATTTTCAATCAATACGCCTGGCAGCGTATACCCTTTACAGCGTGTGGTGATATGCAGAGCTTTAGTCGACCCCATGCCCCCGGGTGGTATCTCATCGTCATTAAAGAAGATATAGTTATCGGCACTGATGTTACTAACCAAGCGGTCTAACTTGTTAACGAAGATATTATTGGCAACATACGTTTCATTCAAGACCTTCATTAGTGCGCTGCGATGGACTGCCGAGCTCAGAAGCAAGGCCAGCACCGAAATATGGGCTGGTTGTTTACGTAGCTGTTCCACGACACTGTATTCGCTATACTTTAGGAATTTTAAAAACTCATTGGCCTCCTCTTCGTTAACTGGCTCATTAACAGGTTTGGTTACTTTTCCTTTCATTTCCTCGACCACCTGGGTTTTTCCTTTTGTGGGTTGTACCTCCTCATTCGTCGTATCGTAACGCCTCCCGCTACGTGTATAGGAACCCCTGTTTTGATCCCCTCTTGAAGCGTCAACCGAGCTCTCTTTTCTCGGCGTCATCACACTGCAATCATAATTCAATGGGACCTTTTTGCTGTCTTTGTAAGAGAAGATTACAGGTCTTTGTATTATGACCCTCGGTGGCATTTGAACTCCAGCTTCATTATTTTTAGGTTTCGATATGATAACCACAGGATAGTTGGTCGTTTGATTCTGCGCTGCCGATCCTTCCTCGGATGCGCATATATCTCCCTCTACGGGGCTTTTAGCTTCTTCATAGAATTCCATTTCTTTGTTATCCATCATGTTCTACACGAGGGCCCTAAATTCCACACATTCTTGGATTTTATGCCCCACCTCGTCGTGAAACTCACAGTAGTTTCTCTCTTCTTCGGGTTCTTCCCTCAAATCCAACGCTATCAATCCTCTCTTGGCCATCTCTTTCCATATTCGCCTCAGCGGGGTCCTGACTTCTGCCACTTCGTATTTGGTCTTCCTGTTCAAGCCTTCACTTATCTTATTCACTCCTTGGTCGGTATGATTGGGGAGTGGGTTTTCTGCTCCATTGGGTGTGGCTGGGTCGTCAAATCTCACGATCCCCATCTTAATGAGTCTTTCGACTAATTTTTTAAATGCAATGCAGTTTTCGATAGAGTGCCCGGTGATTCCCGTGTGGTATTCACATTGGACGTTTGTGTCATACCATTTGGGATACGGGGGCTACAGTGGCTTCAGGTAGAAAGGGGACACCACATGAATGTTAAACAGGTTCTGGTACAACTCCCTATACGTCATGGGTATAGGGGTGAATTGTGGCCTTTCTGTGTTCTCCCTCGCGTTGGATTCTTGTCTTATAGAACTTTGCTGACTGGTGGTCACCGTCTTGGGTTGATTTACGGTGAATGACTTGGACTGACCTTTGTTAGATGTGCTCGTGTTGTTCACTTCATTGTCTCTTTTTCTCGAAGCTGACTTTCTGGTAATTTCTTCTGCTTCTATCTTATCGCTTCTCACGGCATTTTCGATTATTTCCCCTGTCATCACTATGCCGGAGAAGCTCTTAGTGGCGCTTCCCAATATATGAGTAATAAAAGGGGCTTTCAAGGTGTTAATAAAGAGCATTGTCGTCTCTTTTTCTAGAAATGGCGGCTGAACTTGTATAGCCACTTCTCTTCACCTTTGTGCGTACTGTCTGAAGCTTTCATTTGACTTTTTCTCCACATTCTGGAGAGTGATTCTGTCGGGGGTCATGTCTGTCACATGACTGTATTGCTTCATAAAGGCCTGAGCCAGGTCCTTCCATGAGTTAATTTTAACTCGGCTTAATTGGTTATACCACTTAGACGCCGCCCTGACCAGGCTATCTTGAAAGCAATGGATTAATAGATGGTCGCTGTTAATGTATCCCGTCATTCGCCTGCAAAACATAGTGATGTGGGCTTCAAGGCAGCTCGTTCCATTGTATTTCTCGAATTCGGGCATTTTGAATTTAGAGGGAAGGACTAAATCTGGGACTAGACTCAGGTCTTTGGCATCAATCCCTTGATGATGATCCGCGCTTTCCATGGCTTTGAATTTCTCCTTGAGCCATCTACACCGTTCTTCTAATTGTTTTTGCGAATCCATCCTCGTCTTTTCTTCTTCAGCAATTTCATCCAAGTCGAGAACGGGCGGATAGTTCAGGTTGTTGACAAAGTTAGAGCCTGAGCCGGTTTGGAAATTCATTGGTATTGAAGCTCCGGCCTGAACCTACTGGGGCATGATTGTGACAGATGGTTTCGGTAGATTAATCTCGGGCTTCATCGGTACATGTGTCGGAGTGAAGTCAGGGGGGTATTGAGGATCCTCATTAGTTTCTTCAACTTTGTCTATGGGGCCCTTTCCCTTATCCGTTCCTCCCAACAGCACTTTGGATAACTGGGACATCATTTCTCTCTAGGACTTCAGCATTTGCTCCTTCATTTCTCATTGAATCTTGGCTAGCTGCTCTTGCATCTGAGACTGCATTTGATCT